>NC_088403.1:47334549-47374549 GCF_034236695.1 Oncorhynchus nerka | reverse complement strand
GCTCCTTCACCCTGACCTCATTCTAACCCCATTCCCCTCCTACCATTCTCTTCATCCTATCCTCATCTGTCCATTTTAAGCAGCTCTCCCGTCAGCTGTCTCCTGGTGTGATTGACAGCAGGTCGTCCACGGGGAGTATCTGGGCTTTGGCTTTAATCAAACAGTCAGGAGATGGTGGACTGGAGCAGGTCAGAGGTAGCCCCTCTCCATAGCTCTGAGTGTGTGTGTGTGTGTGTGTGTGTTTGTCTCCAGCCATATCTCTATCGAGGGGGAATGCAGTTACAGCTACTGCTGTTAGCTCCTGAAACCCAATCAACATAGTGTAGTTGATCCCTAGTGACACGCGCCGGGCTGTTAAACGTGTTCACTCACGAAAAGCCTTTTCTAACACGTGTAAGTGCCTGTTACAATGTGTCAAAGGTGTGTCAACTCACTGTATTTAACTAGGAGTGTGTGGAGGCATGCAGTCTATGTCGTCGAGTGTACAGTTACGGTATGTATCTACCATGTGGTGAGCTTGTGGTAGAAGGTGCCTCTATCCACAGATCTCAGATCAGGTTAACATATTCCAAGTTGCAACCATAACCGTCGTCATTGATTTATCCAGGCATGTCTCATTGAGATAAAAAATCTTTGGCAGGTGAGAGGATGGACGGAATACAAAAATATCTGTATCAGTTCAGGGCCTACTCTATATGGAATATCTCTCTCTCCCTCTCTCTCTCTCTCTCTCTCTCTCTCTCTCCCCCTCCCTCTCTCTCTCTCTCTCTCCCTCCCTCCCTCCCTCCCTCCCTCCCTCCCTCCCTCCCTCCCCCCAGAGCAGGATCTGGACATTTCAATAATAACTCATCCTAGAAATATGATTTGCTTCGGCCTAGTTGATATGGTGATTCCCCTTTCTCTCCTTCTCTAACCCCAGAACAAGATGAGGAGATCGGTAAGATTCAGGCAGCGGTAGCAGCAGGAATGACGACCAACGCAGGCCACCTGCAGGCTTACCTGAAGACTTGGGACAAACACAGAGAGATCTGGGAGATCAACAAGGACCCCTTCATCAGGAGATACCAGCGTCTCAACCCCCCCGTGTCCTCCTTCGACGCCGACATCGCCAGGTTTGACCCTCTAACGGGGGGGGGGGGTTGCCAGATCTGTGTTTTCTTTAGCTTTAGCGAGCTCTGTTGTTCACTGGAATGAATTACGGTGGCGTTGGCTAAAATAAGAACAGATCTGGCGAACAGGTCATCTACCTCAACAGGGTTAGAAGTCACAGATCTAGGATCAGCTTGCGCTACAGAACGGACCTTAGATACATAGCCGCGGGAAGATGTTTTGATACAATACCTAATGTGATCAGTAGCCTAAGCCTAGGACAAGATTCAGTAATAGTAGTCACTGCAGGCTAAACTACATTGAAATAATTTTGCCAAAATTATATAATTACTCTTATCTATACAGAAATAAATAAAATAATTCTCAGCAATAGATGATCATTAGCTTCTTTCCAATCACAAATTTGTTGGCCCATACGCCTAGCAGCCTGTAATTTGGGCTGCTTGCTTGGCAATAGGCCTAGCTGGGGATACATAGTCAGCTGTACAACTGAAGGAATTCAACTGAAACGTATCTTTCACATTTAACCCAACATTTAACCCAACCCAAAGGTGCAGGGGGCTGCCTTAATCAACATCCACGGCTCCCAGGGGGTTAACTGCCTTACTCAGGGGTAGAATGACAGATTTTTACTTTGTCAGCTCAGGGATTCGATCCAGCATCCTTTCAGTTACTGGCACAATGCTCTAACCACTAGGCAGCCTGCCTAGTGTGATGTCAGTGAAGAGCAATGCATCTATAATATGTGTGAAGATGATGTGTCTTGAGTATCATTTGAAATGTTGAGACAAGAAGAACGGGTGGGTGGCCAGAATGCGCTCCGTTCCCCAGAATGCACTTCGCTCTCTCCTCCCAGTTCTTGCGCATTCACAGTTTTACATTGTGTTAATTGTTTGACCTTTGAATGCTTATTTTGGATCAATTCCCCATTACATATACTGAGTGTTCAAAACATTAGGAATACCTTGACCTAGACCAGGGGAATCCAGGTGAAAGCTATGATCCCTTATTGATGTCACTTGTTAAATCCACTTCAATCAGTGTAGATCAGCGGTTCCCGAAACTAGAGGTCGCGGCCTTGACCCAGGCCGCACCTGACCGTTGCACTCGAGTCATTCCCACTGTGAATGGCTAAGCCTGCTATGCTATGAAACCACACGCTATTGCAGTGACTTTGAAATTACCGTCCACAATTGATATGGTGAAAAACAATGTGTGGGGAGGCAGAGGCACAGAAACTCACATCGATACCTTTAACAGATAACACTGTGAAACTAAGAATTGATGCTGTAGCTAACAATCAAGAGGACACTGACTGAACCACTGGAATTCCCCACCTTATGTTCCCTAAATGGATGTTAGCTGCGAGGGCCGAGATGCCCGTGCATTGACTTTTGTTCGCTATACATGTCTGGGGATGCTATTCACACGGACATATTGTTCTGTCTCACGATTCCCGAGCCTGAAACGGCACAGGGGATGTTCAGTGTCCTACGTGGCTATATTGGCGAAAAACAGACTCTATGGGATCAAACGGCGGGCTTTTGCACAGATGGGGCTCCATCTATCACGGGACGGCGGGCAGGCCTCTACACTCTAGTTATGAATGTGTCTCCCTCTGCCATATGGACTCATTTTATGATACACCCACTGAGCTAGAATGGATACACCGAGAGCAACTGGTGGGCAAAAGAGCTGAGCGCAGAACTCAGAGATGCGCGGCAGGCAACTTCGTTAACCAACTTGTTAACCACAGACGATGGACGATGTTCTATTTCACAACGAGGCTTGGTGGTTATCGAGGGGGAGTGTTGGAAAGATGTTTTTAATTGAGAGAAGAACTGTTTGACTTTGTTGACTGTGTAATGAAAGGAAAATGTGTCTCCGTGCCTATGTAACAGACATTTGGGGAGACTGAACGAACTGAGCGCGAGCATGCAGGGTAAATACAAAAACAATATACAGAAGAGTGACCGAATCAGCGAAATCTATTTGACTGTGATCCAGGCTCAGTTGACTTGTCGGTAAGTGAAATCGAACAGCTGATGGAGCTGTCATGTGACTGAATGCTGCAGGCAGCGCATTCACGTGTCATAATGGAAGAGAGTTTTTGGTTCCCGACTCAAAGGCTAATACTGTGCCGTCTCCCCCTTAAAACTCACGGTACGCTGATTCAGTGCTCTCGTCAGCGTGAAAATAGATATCCATCCAGGTTGGAGGTGACAGGGGAGATGAGGTAGCACACTGTCGGCCACGCCGGGAAATGGGGGAAATGATGTCAGACTCATTTGCAATTGACTGTCATAGCCCCACATTAAATGTATATGATGGTGAGTTGAGAATACAATCAGAAATACTGTTAGAACGTTTTGCAATTGACTCAATTAAAAAAGTCAACACGGGCTGTTATTTACATCCTTTTTTTCTCCACATGATTGTGGCCGGGGGAATTTCCCGGATATCAAAATGGGGTCGCAGGCCGTAAAGGTTTGGGAACCACTGGTGTAGACGAAGGGGAGGAGACAGGTTAAAGAAGGATTTTTAAGCCTTGAGACAATTGAGACATGGATCGTGTATGTGTGCCATTCAGAGGGGGAAGGGGCAAGACAAAAGATGGAAATTCCTTTGAGGGAGGGAATGGTAGTAGGTGCCAGGTGCAACCGTTTGTGTCAAGAACTGCAACGCTGCTTTGTTTTTCACGCTTGACTGTTTCCCGTGTGTATCAAGAATGGTCCACCACCCAAAGGACATCCAGACAACTTGACACAGCTGTGGGAAGCATTAGAGTCAACATGGGCCAGCATCCCTGTGGAACACTTTCAACACCTTGTAGAGTCCATATCTCAAGGAATTGAGGCTGTTCTGAGGGCAAAAGGGGAGGGGGGGTGCAACTCAATATTAGGAAGGTGTTCTTAATGTTATGTTCACTCACCAGTAGTACATTTACTGTTAATCCTCATCATTTGGTTACATACATTTATGCTAATGCATGGATTAATTAGGCCTACAGGCCTACAGGCACGTTGCTACACATGTGAGATACAGGTTTGGGTTTATTTCATACCATTAGTTTAGTCATTTTTTTTCATTGTATTTTGTTTGGAGAGCTCCATGTGATCATGTGTCTGGTTTCTCTGCCCTCTAAATGTTGACGGAGCTTGCGCCCGGAGCACGCTTAGAAGTAGACTAACTGACCTGCTCCGTGCAAATGGTAGAAAGTGCCCGTTTGGGGACGTCTGATTTGTGATTGTCTGAACTCACCACCACTAAGCTGAGCTTCTCAGTCATTTCTTCTTCACCTCACACAGTAAGTCAACAAAGTCCGTTTTTTTGATTAAATCCATTGTGAATGATAATAGTTCCTCACCGTATTTGAAAAATCTTTTCTACCACTCTCCCCCTCGATAATCACCAGGCCTCGGTGTGAAAGAGCTAAATGTAATGCTCTGAGGATCCCATATAACCAGTGGAAACGTCATAAAATACCTGAACACGTTTCCCATTGCGCAAAAACAGCTGTGTCTGTGCAAAAACAGCTGACTCTGTCCCAAGCTCACTGGCCCGGGACACTCTGAGCGCCTGGAATAGGCTAGTGGCCCAGAATAGGCTAGTTGATACAATGTTGCACTTCACTAGCGATAGCTCAAGTCATGACAGATAGAAAAGGGAGGCAGACAGGCGGAGTAGAGAGATGAATGCGATTGAAAGAACCTGCATTTTCAGTTTTTATTCGTCAGCTGTATGTATTTGTACTTAGTTGACAATGGAAGTTATAGGCCTACTGCTACATTGGCCTATACTTTTAGATTTTTATCATTTAAATTTCCATTTGTATTATTAACCACGTGACAATGATTTTGAGAAACAAAAACGTTTTAATTGAAATGAAACTATGCCACGAAACTGGCACGCAAGATCGGTAGAAATGGCAGGATCAGTTGTAAACTTCCCCCATCTTGAAACTCACAAACTCACGCGCCGCCTAGGAATAGACCACTGTGAACAGAGCGCACATTTCTTTGTACTGCATAATTACAAAGGGGGTGTGAGAGAGAGAAATAACGAGAGCGGTGTTGTAACTAAGATTGAGCCTATTAAAACGGAGCACAAACGGTCAGCTATGAGCTCCGTCGCGGAAAAAAGCGATCACCTCGATCCAGCACCAGTTGGTGGAATGCGCCACGTGTTGGGCTGCGGCCTGCACTGTGTTGCTTGCCAGACTAGTGGGCTAGTACACCGACGTGTTTGACATGGGCAGGAGCAGGCCTGCGAGGGCGAGAGAATGCCATGTTCCGAATTTCATATGGTTCCCATTCCCTTTTTGCCAAGTTTAGAATAGAAGTGGAAGGCTATTGCGAGTGCTGCTCCAGATCACTTGATATCCACCACAAGAGGGAGAGAAGAGGGGGAGAGAGACTAACTCAACTGTCTATCATACAACAGAGCACGTGTGACTCCAAACCAACACAACGGAATAGTTCAGAGCATAGCATGAGAGCGCTGCTTACAAAACAGAGCTGAGAGCTCACCGTGCAGAATGGGGCCCATGTTTTTCTCTCTCCCCTACTCCAATCGCATGATCTATTCATATCAATAATGCAACAGATAAATAGTGTAATCGTTTTTTATTGCAACAACACAAATGCAGCATGGTAAGATGGTACCCCTGGTTGTTAAGCACCCCTACTTCCCGCGGGTGTGTTTATATCAAATCAATTCAAACTGTATATATCACATGCGCCCAATACAACCTTACAGGGAAATGGTTACTTACAAGCCCTTAACAAGCACTGCTTTAAGAAGTGTTAAGTAAAAAATCTCAAATAAAAGATGCAAATAATTAAACAGCACCAGTAAAATAACAATATCGAGACTATATACAGGGGGTACCGGTACAGAATCACCGGTTAGTCGAGGTAATTAAGGTAATATGTACAAGCGGGGTCTGGGTAGCCCTTTGATTAGCTGTTCAGGAGTCTTATGGCTTGCGGGTAGAAGCTGTTAACAAGCCTTTTGGACCTAGACTTGGCACTCCGGTACCGCTTGCCGTGCGGTAGCAGAGAGAATAGTCTATGACTAGAGTTTCTGGAATCTTTGACAATTTTTAGGGCCTTCCTCTGACACCGCCTGGTATAGAGGTCCTGGATGGCAGGAAGCTTGGCCCCAGTGATGTACTGGGCCGTACGCAATACCCTCTATAGTGCCTTACGGTCGGAGGTTGCCATACCAGTCAGTGATGCAACCAGTCAGGATGCTCTCGATGGTGCCAGCATCGGGGCGGCAGATAGCCTAGCGGTCAGAGCATTGGGCCGGTAACCGAAAGGTTGCTAGATTGAATCCCCGAGCTGACGAGGTAAAAATCTGTCAATCTGCCCCTGGACAAGGCAGTTAACTCACTGTTCCTAGTCAGTCATTGTAAATAAGAATTTGTTCTTAGCTGATTTGCCTAGTTAAATAAAAAATCTAGGAGCAGGTTCATTCTACTCCCATGGGAATGGATAAAGAAGAGAGAGGGTCCCAACCAGACCCAACTGTCCCTGTATCCTCTCTGTTAAACATATACAGTTGAAGTCGGAAGTCTACATACGCCTTAGCCAAATACATTTAAACTGTTTTTCACAATTCCTGACATTTTAATCCTAGTAATAATTCCCTGTCTTAGGTCAGTTAGGATCACCACTTTATTTTAAGAATGTGAAATGTCAGAATAATAGTTGAGAGAATTATTTATTTCAGCTTTTATTTTTTTCATCACATTCCCAGTGGGTCAGAAGTCAATTAGTATTTGGTAGCATTGCCTATAAATTGTTTAACTTGGGTCAAACGTTTCGGGTAGCCTTCCACAAGCTGGGTGAATTTTGGCCCATTCCTCCTGACAGAGCTGGTGTGACTAAGTCAGGTTTGTAGGCCTCCTTGCTTGCACATGCTTTTTCAGTTCTGCCCACAAATGTTCTATAGGATTGAGGTCAGGGCTTTGTGATGGCCACTCCAATAACTTTACTTTGTTGTCCTCAAGCCATTTTGCCACAACTTTGGAAGTATGCTTGGGGTCATTGTCCATTTGGAAGACTCATTTGCGACCAAGCTTTAACTTCCTGACTGATGTCTTGAGATGTTGCTTCAATATATCCACATCATTTTCCTTTCTCCTGATGCCATCTATTTTGTGTAGTGCACCAGTCCCTCCTGCAGCAAAGCACCACAACAACATGATGCTGCCACCCCCGTGCTTCACGGTTAGGATGGTGTTCTTCGGCTTGCAAGCCTCCCCTTTATCCTCCAAACATAACGATGGTCATTATGGCCAAACAGTTCTTTTTTTGTTTCATCAGACCAGAGGACATTTCTCCAAAAAGTACAATCTTTGTCCCCATGTGCAGTTGCAAACCGTAGTCTGGCTTTTTTATGAAAGCTTTGGAGCCGTGGCTTCTTCCTTGCAGAGCGGCGTTTCAGGTTATGTCGATATAGGACTCTTTTTACTGTGGATATAGATACTTTGGTGCCTGTTTCCTCCAGCATCTTCACAAGGTCCTTTGTTGTTGTTCTGGGATTGATTTGCACTTTTCGCACCAAAGTACATTCATCTCTAGGAGACAGAACGCGTCTCCTTCCTGAGCGGTATGACAGCTGCGTGGTCCCATGGTGTTTATACTTGCATACTATTGTTTGTACAGATGAACGTGGTACCTTCAGGCGTTTTGAAGGTCTTGGCTGATTTCTTCTGATTTCCCCATGATGTCAAGCAAAGAGGCACTGAGTTTGAAGGTAGGCCTTGAAATACATCCACAGGTACGCCTCCAATTGGCTCAAATCATGTCAATTAGCCTATCAGAAGCGTCTAAAGCCATGACATCATTTTCTGTTTAAAGGCACAGTCAACTTAGTGCATGTAAACATCTGACCCACTGGAATTGTGAGACAGTGAAATAATGTCTGTAAACATTTGTTGGAAAAATTACTTGTGTCATGCACAAAGTAGTTGTCCTAACCGACTTGCCAAAACTATTGTTGGTTAACAAGAAATTTGTGGAGTGGTTGAAAAACGGGTTTTAATGACTCCAATCTAAGTGTATGTAAACGTCCGACTTCAATCGTATAGCCTGTCATATGGATGTGCATGGTAAACATGTTGGAGACTAGCGAGAGACAGTGAGATATTGTCTTATGGATTTGTCTGGGACAGTGCGATGTAAATCGTTGGAGAGTCAACACTCCATGTTTGTACACGACACGCTGGTCTGGCTCAGCAGGTTCCTATTGGCACTTGTCAATAGAACAGTCAGACCATGTTGCTTTAATCCTTGTGTGGTCTTGACTTTTGTTTGATGTTAATTCATTTAGCATTGTATTTGAGTGTTTACTGTATTATACAGATAATTATGTGAGTAAACAAAGTAGAATCTTTAGGAATCAAAGGAACAGTGTATCGGTTCCTATTGAAGTCAAAGTATGGTCTTTATCTTGTACATGTACTTACACATATCCCCCCCCCCCTCTCACCCCTCTCCTCCCCCAGGTACACAGAGGTGGCCAACAACGTTCAGAAGGAGGAGACGGTGTTGAGTGTTCAGTTTGTGCTGCTGGACTGTGCTCCTCTGAAGTTCAGCCTGGTGCAGCACTGTAACGAGTGGCAGGGCAAGTTCACCCAGCTGCTCAGCCTCATGGCCAGCACCAGGCTCAAAGAGCTGCACGTCTTTCTGCAGGAGAACGCTCTCAGGTGGGTGGGGAAGGTGGGTGGTGGAGGTTGGGGCCGGGAGTGTGTGGGTTCCACTTTATAAAAGGTTCATGAAGAGTTTATGGGCCTTAAAGTTGAAAGTGGGACCAGTGTGTCTGGTGGAAAGGCATATGTGCGGCATATAGCTAGATTACAGGCCTTTTGACCTGTGACCTGTCAGAAACGTTTTATCTGCAGACGTCTTCAGAGTCCAGAAGATGTGTACTGTATGTGCTGCTAGTGAATGAAAAGGGTCAATGAACTACTATGTGTGTGTCCAGGCTGAGCCAGCCCCCTCAGTCCCTGGTGGAGCTGGGGGAGAGTCTGAAGCTCCTGGAGACACTACAGGGAGACCTTCAGAAGATTGAGAGTCAGATCCCTCCCATCCACGAACAGTTTGCTATCCTGGAGAAGTACGAGGTCACCGTGGACCAGACTGTGAGTAGCGCGACGGGACGGACGCACACCCACCCAACCCCCACCCCTTGTTTTAACCCCCCCCTTCTCTCTGTCTCTCTCTCCCCAGGTCCATGAGATGTTGGAGGCTCTGAACGGGGAGTGGGTGTGGTTCCAACAGGTGGTGATAGACAGTGACATCATGCTGAAGAAACACAAGGACAAGTTCAAGGGCAGCCTCATCTTCTCAGCAGAGGAGTTTAAGAAGAAAATGCAGATTACTGTCCAGACCTTCAGCAGCTCAGGTCATCTGCTAGCACAAACAGCCATACACAGATATCTCACAAACAGCCATACACAGATGTCTCACAAACAGCCATACACAGATATCTCACAAACAGCCATACACAGATGTCTCACAAACAGCCATACACAGATGTCTCACAAACAGCCATACACAGATGTCTCACAAACAGCCATACACAGATGTATCACAAACAGCCATACACAGATGTCTCACAAACAGCCATACACAGATGTCTCACAAACAGCCATACACAGATGTCTCACAAACAGCCATACACAGATATCTCACAAACAGCCATACACAGATGTCTCACAAACAGCCATACACAGATGTCTCACAAACAGCCATACACAGATATCTCACAAACAGCCATACACAGATATCTCACAAACAGCCATACATACACCAGGCAGATTATTTGACAGTACTTCTGCACACCAGGGTTAGGGTCAATTCCATTCCATTTTCAGTTGAATTCCTGTGAAGGAATATGCATATCCAGGTAATAAATTCCATTCCTGAATTGGAAATTCAATGAATCGCCTGTTTTACGTCAGACGGTGTCACTCCTACACGACGCTCGTCCCTCAACCTGTCTGTCTTGTAGGACGTGGAACTCATATTCACATTTGGAATATTCCAGATCTTCCGCCATTCAACAGTGAAAACATAGTTGCAAATGTTTTATATCACTGCGCTTTCATATGACTCTCCGTGAAATAAGCAGAATAACTAGCAAAAATTATTAAATAAAACGTTGTGGTAGTGATTTCAAAGTTTGCAATTGTGAGACAATTTGCACAAAGTCTGTGCAAGGACGTCGGTCGCCAATGCAGTGACTTGATTAGCTGCTTAGCTAACGTGTGTAGCTGCTAGTTTACTGACATAGCTAAACATTAGTTAGCTGCTTAGCTAACGTGTGTAGCTGCTAGTTTACTAACATAGCTAAACGTTAGTTAGCTAGCTAGCGCTTCCTTTAACAGTCACTGATATGAAAAGCTTGCTTAGCCTGTTTGAATTACCCTGAAGTTGTTGACATGCAGCCCCAGAATTAGGAGGAACTGTTATCAGAAATCAGTCCATAAATCAGCATGTTTCTCCACTATCGCTACCATGTAACTTTGTATCGTTGGGTCAGCTAGTAGCTTACTAGCTAGCTTTTGTTGGAAGCGTTCAACATTGTGTGTGGCAGCACTAGCTAAGTAGGTAGCTGGTTGGTTAGCATCGTTTCAGTGCCTGGTTCAGCTAGCCAGCTGAATGTTGGACAAATTCATGCTAGCTTTCGTGCCCATTGTCAAACTTCTGAAATACTGCTCCATGAAACACAAACGTTCTTAGCTGAATGTAAAATGGTGGGACTAAGACTTCCTCAACAGAAACATGTCCACGTTATTGACAGATTTATTGTTCTAGCTTAGATACATTTTGAGGCAGAAATGGGGTTCAGCAGACAGCATACGTATCTTTGTTCAGCCCATTAGGTACTCTTAGTATCTTTGAAACGAGTCGTTAGGCGGACAGCCCATTGAACAAGATACAGAAGGCTACACACACACAGGTTTGCATGGCAGACTGTATAAGGACATGTTAGTAGCACCAAGGGGAGGACAAACCTCCTGACATCTCCCCCCAGAGGCCTGGACGACATGTTCTCTGTCTCTTACATCTCCCCTGGCTGCCATCCCTTTGACTTTTTCCCTTACTTTTGTTTATTCTCTTATTTTCCATTAAAAATCTGATTGATCTCCTCCTCTCAAAGAGGACTCTCTCTCTCTCTCTCTCTCTCTCTCTCTCCCTCTCTCTCTCTCTCTCTCTCTCTCTCTTTCTTCTCTCTCTCTCTCTCTCTCTCTCTCTCTCTCTCATGTGAACACAGAGAGAGGCGTGTGATGTCTCATTGTTTTTGTCATGACAGACTTACATATCCTTCCCATCTCTCCATCTCTCGGCTCTCTCTTACACACTTTGTCTCACCACATCTGAATCTAAAAGTTTGACACTTTCAACACGTCTCGGAATGTGAACCATTCCCCTCCTCACTGTGGGGAAAGTTGTGCACGTTACGTTGTGCACGCTAGAACAGTCAAATTCATCATATCAAGTTCCACAAAGTCACCTCACTTTGTGTGTTTTCGCAATTCTATCCCACTGTTCTATTCCAGAGCTCCTTGAAGGTTACTTCTCTCACCCCAGCCGTCCCTTCTGCTCAGAACCTGTTGAGAGGAGAATGGGGGGAATGTTTAGAAGGTGAAAACAATGGCTGTGACTGTAGCACTGGAAAGGTTAATGAGGCCAGCAGGCAGACTTTGTTTTCTGCGACATTAGTATTCAGGACCAGACCACCTCCACACACACACACACACACACACACACACACACACACACACACACACACACACACACACACACACACACACACACTACAATAATTGCACAGTACAGAGATGCGAGCACACACACCACTTTCTACAATAATAGCACAGTACACACACACACGTACATACACACACAATAATATCCCAGTCAATTGGGTCAGCCACATCATATTCATTCTTTGTGTGAAGGGCACATCACAGTCAAAGAGAAGAAAAATAACTGGTCTGATGGTTTTGCACAGAGAAACAGTCTGTGAATAGTCAATGAATAAAGACCATCAAATTATCCCATAGCCTTAGAACGTACCTCAACCCTAGCCTGATCCCAGACCTGTTGATTCGGCAAGACAACACAAACAAATCTGGGACCAGCACCAGCCCAGTGCAACACGTATAGTATAGAGAACTCTCCAGTCTAGTGAGGATTGTAGAATCAGTTATTCCCTCATTACAACTCCTGTTACTCTACTAGTAGCATCATGGCTGTAACAATAGCAGCAGGCAGTCATCCAGTGAAAGGCCTAATTGAAAGCAGATAAGAGGCTGTGGTACAGTGCTGGTGATGGTGGTGATGGTGGGTCTGTCTGTCTGAAGCTGAAACGTCCTGCCTGAGAGCCTGGGAGTTGGGGTGGGGGCTGGGCCTGGGAGTTGGGTGGGGCCTGGGTGTTGGGCCTGAGTTGGGCTGTGGATGGGGCCTGAGTTGGGCTGGAGATGGGGCTGGGCGTGAGTTGGGCTGGGACCTGAGAGTTGGGCTGTGGATGGGGATGGGGCCTGAGAGTTGGGCTGTGGATGGGGATGGGTCCTGAGAGTTGGGCTGGGGATGGGGCCTGAGAGTTGGGCTGGGGATGGGGATGGGCCTGAGAGTTGGGCTGTGGATGGGGATGGGGCCTGAGAGTTGGGCTGTGGATGGGGATGGGGCCTGAGAGTTGGGCTGGGGATGGGGATGGGCCTGAGAGTTGGGCTGGGGATGGGCCTGAGAGTTGGGCTGGGGCTGGGGACTGAGAGTTGGGCTGGGGATGGGCCTGAGAGTTGGGCTGGGGATGGCGAAGGGCCTGAGAGTTGGGCTGGGGATGGGGAAGGGCCTGAGAGTTGGGCTGGGGATGGGCCTGAGAGTTGGGATGGGGATGGGGAAGGGCCTGAGAGTTGGGCTGGGGATGGCGAAGGACCTGAGAGTTGGGCTGGGGAAGGGCCTGAGAGTTGGGATGGGGCTGGGGCCTGAGAGTTGGGGCTGGGGATGGGCCTGAGAGTTGGGCTGGGGATGGGGATGGGCCTGAGAGTTGGGCTGGGGATGGGGCTGGGCCTGGGGGATGGGAGCTTGGCTGGGGATGTGGCTGGGCCTGGGAGTTGGGCTGGGGATGTGGCTGGGCCTGGGAGTTGAGCTGGGGATGTGGCTGGGCCTGGGAGTTGGGCTGGGGATGGGGCTGGGGCCTGAGTGTTGGGCTGGGGATGTGGCTGGGCCTGGGGATGGGAGCTTGGCTGGGGATGTGGCTGGGGCCTGAGTGTTGGGCTCTGGTTGGGGATAGGGCCCCGTCGGAGGGCAGTATGTGTGGTGGTGGTGAGCGACTAAGCGTGGGCGTAGTCTGGGAAGTTTAAGGGGGGGGGGGGGGGGCATGGGAGTTCGGGGGCTTTGTGGGGATCTGGCAGGGGCCGACTGGGGGACCTGGGACCCCAACCAACCCGCTTTCCTATTTCTCATACTCTCACAGGGTACAAAAGGGGTTCACTCCTCTCTCTCTTTCTTTTCTCTCTCTCTCTCTCTCTCAACCTCCCTCCTGCTCTTTATTTTATCTCTCCTCTCTTTCCCCCTCTCTCTCGTCCCCCCCTGATGTTCTTTATTTTCCACTTCTTATCTGACCTCTCCCTCTTCATCCATCCCTTCCTCAGGGGGTTAAGTCGTGACACACTGACCTCTGGGCTCAAGCTGTGGAACAACATGAATGACGCAGAGGGAGAAACACTTCTTCTCTACTTCCCCTACCACACGCTGTTGAGTTAAACAGAACAGATTACCATCGCTGATACAATCACACCGTTTCTCTGCTGTGTAATCAGCTCAAGGTTACTACATACAGTATTATACATTGTCACGCTTACTGCTGTTGAATTAACAGCTCTGCTTACTGTTTGCATGTACCGGTATCTCTCGCGTGTGTGCAGTTGCGTGTCTGTACTGTGCTGTGTATATATGCAAAGTATACACATTACAAGGTATCACGTATACATGTATGTACTGTGCGTGTACCGTACTGCAGGTCCGTTTGGTAGTGGGGTGACGTGCGAGTTGGCTCTGGAGAAGGTCGCGACGCTGAGAGGCCAGCTGGACACGCTGAAGGAGGAGGAGGGAACCATACGCCACGGCCTGGGCATCTTCAAGCTTGAACAGCCGTGCTCTAAAGACGTACAGACCCTGGAAAAGGTAGCCCACCTACCCATAACCCCAACCCACGGCCTGGGCATCTTCAGTATAGAAGAACCGTGCCACGAGCGGGGTGCTATGATCGCGCATTTTGGGGCGGCGGGTAGCCTAGAGGTTAGAGCGTTGGACTAGTAACCGAAAGGTTGCCAGATCAAATCCTCGAGCTGACAAGGTAAAAAAAAATCTGTCGTTCTGCCCCTGAACAAGGCAGTTAACCCACTGTTCCTAGGCCGTCATTGTAAGTAAGAATTTGTTCTTAACTGACTTGCCTAGTAAAATAAAATGACATAGATGAGGGGACAAGGGTTTTTCCCCGTTCACTCAATGTAGAGAGTAAGCAGGATGTTTTGGGGTTAATTTGTAAGCCCCCCCCACCATCTGAAGTCATAACGTAGGCTTGTGGTAGGATGCTCATTGCGCTGTAAAGGGGATGTGTGTATGTTCTGTGTTGTGTTGTAGGACCTAGACTACCTGCAGCAGGTGTGGGAGATCACCCAGCAGTGGGATGCCCACTGGGATGAGTGGAAGGCGGGTCAGTTTGTCACTCTGCAGACAGAGAGCATGGAGAACACCGCCCAGGCCATGTTCAAGAAACTACACAAACTCAGCAGGGAACTCAAGGTCAGTGTCTTATCTACCACAGCTACAGTAGGGATGGTTCTACTCTACCATCTATATAGGGATGGTTCTACTCTATGTTCTATCCAATGATTTGCTCTGGATTGCTGAAGCTATGTCTTGCCCATTGAGAGGCTTTGAAGCCGCAGGTCGGCCATATTGGCATTCCCCTGTAAGAGCAATCCTCCGAATGAATTGAATTCTACAGTATTTCAATAGTTGGGACAGTAACATTAGTACTCTCTAAAAAATATATATATACTTTAAGGACATTTTTTAAATAATTGTTCTTTTTTATTTCTGTTGAGCTCACGTAATATCATTTAAAAGTAGGCATTAAGGTGTCTGCAATAGAAGAAACGTGTCAAAAACGAATGCAGACGTTCATAAATTGGGTCATATGTGGAAGACACATTTCAGTTGAATGCATTCATTTGTACCACTGACTAGGTCTCCCCCTTTCCCCTTTCCTTAAATACATTTCTATAGCTTCCCAAATCTTTTTAAAACATTTCTTTTTTTTTTTTTTACAATGGAGGAGCAGTACCAAGATGGCTGTTCATTGGCTGTTATTCATCCAGGGTTTATATACATCGTTGGTATCAAAGTACTCTGCATGGTACTGGGCACCTGTACTTTTCCCTCGTGCTCTAAACAGGTCCCTTGCATTTGTTGCGCAATTTTGGTAATGAAGTGGACTTTGCATTTTGTTATGTAGTAAACTTTTGCTGTTGTTGTTGTTGTGTGTCTGCAGGATAAGCAGTGGGAGATAGTGGACTTCTCTAAGAACAGGATTGACCAGTTCAAGAGAACCATCCCTCTCATCTCTGACCTGAGGAACCCAGCTATGAGGGACAGGTCAGGCCAGGAGAGAGTAATATGTCCTGCTGACGATCCTCAGTACTGTGTAGAAGTCCACTTACGTTCTCATACACAAACAGTGTAGTCTGCTCCTCCCATAGCACTCGTTCTCCTTCACTTTACTTTTGAACCTCAAATGCACCACAGCAGTTAGGAGGAGATCGTCTGTTAAATGACTCAAATGTAAATGTAGGTAAACCCACCCTCCGTCGTTCTCCCCCCAAGGTTGTGCTTCTCTGTAGAATAATGTTCAAAACTCAGCCGGGTTTTCTACAATATGTCTATACGGTATGTCTATACGGTATGTCTATACGGTATGTCTATATGGTATGTCTATACCTACCTGTGGATTTCTAAGCCTTCGGCTCTTCTCCAATTCCCCAGTTCTTCCCCAGTCTTTTTTCTCCAACCCTTCCCCAGTTTCTATCCTCACACCAAGCCAAGGGGGCTGGCGCCAGTCCCTGCCTGGACAATTGTAAACGCTCACTGTTTACAAGTGTTTCACTCACTTTCCTGGAGGTTCTACAGGTCATCAGTTCCTCCTAAAGCTTTCTGTCCTAGTCGCGACTTCACTTCCTCCCATCAGCCCCCTCCCCCCCATCTGATTGGTTGTGGCGTTCCCAAAACAATGTTCCCCACTTCCCATCTATCCAGCTCGATCCGGAATGTTTTGACAAGGAACCTAATGACAGGGAGGGAGGGAGGGAGGGAGGGAGGGAGGGAGGGAGAGATTTCCGAGATAACGTTGTGGCCTATCGGCAGTGATGTAACCATCTGAAAGATCCTTTCTGACTGGGCCGCGCTCTGGGGAATAGAAGAAAATAAACAGGATTACGTCTGACGGAGAGAGAGGGAAAAAAAGCAGAAAAAGAGAAAAGGCAGAAAGAGAAAACACATTTTCCGTTGCACTCTACCAGGTCCCAGGGTGCACAGCGGCGCAGCTAGACTCCATGGGGGCGGATAGAGAGAGAGAGACAGAGAGAGAGAGATCAGAGTGCAAGATGGTGGGGTTGGGTTGTGTGCCTGGTCTGTAGTTAAGGAAGGGCGGGTGTCTTGTGGTTAAAGTCAAGTGGGGCTAAGGTACCGTGGTGCTGTGGGTAACTAGGGGGTTTCCTAGTGAGAGGAATCCAAGCTGTGATTAAATGGCAGAACATAGCCAGAGGCTGACTTCGGGCACATATTCCTTATCTATCCTCTTCCTCCTTCTCCCTCCTCCTCTTCCATTAATACTCCTCCTTCAATGTGTCAATATTGTCAATCACACTCAGGTTATAGGACTGCATCCATAATGTCCATTTAGATGATGGTACCAGACCCTCCATGTTTTTAAGTGTAAGCCTCACTTCACACAGACACGAGTGAATCCAACAGGTTGAGTACAACACAGTAGAAGTACCCAACTTGATAGGAACATTGGACGTTTGTCTGTGGTATGATCCCACAAGTAATCCAAGAAAATCACGTCACACATCAAACATTGGTAAATCTGGTCAAGTATTTTTAAATTTTTTTAAATCAGTATGACGTTACACCATTGCATAACGCTAATAACAACCGACAAGACAGCAAACCAGACAGCACCTTTCAACCTTATGGAATATTAAACAATAAATACAAGTAAATAAATAATAAGTCATTAAAAAATCTTAATAAAAACTCCCAATGACCTGGTGACTGTCTGTGACTGTTGTTGCTAGGCACTGGAAGCAGATCTGCCACGAGGTTCAGCGGTCGTTTGACCACACCAGTCCAGAGTTCACCCTGGAGAGGATCGTGGCCCTGGGCCTCGAGCAGCACGCTGACAAGATCTCTGAGATATCCGGAGCCGCCAGCAAAGAGCTCTCCATAGAACAGGTCCGTTTCAGACCCTTCTCCTTTACACTCTCTCTCTCTCTCTCTCTCTCTCCCTTCTCTCTCTCTCTCCCTCCCTTCTCTCTCTCTCTCTCTCCCTTCTCTCACTTTCTCTCTCGCCTTCCCTTCCTCTCTCTCCTCCTCTCTACCTACCTCCTCTCTCGCGCACCTACTGTACAGGGTTAACAGCAAAGCGTAGTCTTTTCAATAGCACGTTAATCATGGACTCCCAGTCCCTGCATCTCTCAACACATGCCTCTAGGGGTCTGAGGGTTCAGTCATCGGAGCCTTTTGCTTTGGTTATAAGGGTCAAAGGTCTAAATGTAATTAGTCACTCCTGATCCTGGAAGTCTTTAGGGAGTGTAATGGCTCCTCATCTGTGATCACAGCATATCCAAGCATTCAGTAAGGTCAGTGTAGTGTTAGAATGATGAATGGCCCACAGGTGCAGTGTACATCTGCTCTTATAACCAGGGTTGTTGGGATCAATTCCATTTCTATTAAGTCAATTTGTGACTGAATTGAAATGGCATTGACCCCAAAACTGATTATACCCCCCCCCCCCCCCAAGTACAGTCTTAACTAAGAACCATAAGGGTTTAGCCTGGTCCCAGATCTGTTCGTGCTATGTAAGCATCTCTGAGGGTCTCTTTCGCTCCCCCTCAATCTATCTATCTATCTCTCTCTCTTCCCCTCTTTCTCTCTCTTTCCCTCCCCTCGCCTTAGCAGCCTTTAACCCTATAAATTCCCAGACACAGTGCTCCTCTGTCACAGAGGTTACATCAACACAGATATAGTGTGTGAATACCGCCGGCCACCAGGGAACAGAGGCGTTTGAAATAGCGCCCTTGCCCTCCCTCCAAGCCCCCTAACCCCTCTAGCCCCTCAAACCCCAACGCGGTTCATTGATAAGTCATGGAGGAGGAGAGGAAGAGAAGAAAGAGAGAGCGCGAGAGAGAGAGAGTCAGAGAGAGGATCCATGGCCATGTAAGGCCTCTCACTGGAGGTGCCTGCCAAGATCAATGGTTTCCTGTCTTAAGAGCTGCTTCAAGCTGCTGCTGATTCAGAAATCATCATATAAGAAGGGGCGCAACACACAAGCACACGTACACACACACACACAGTCGCATACACGCACACACACACACAGTCGCATACACGCACACACACACACACACAGTCGCATACACGCACACACACACACAGTCGCATACACACACACACACACACACACACACACAGTCGCATACACACACACATACACACGCCCCCTCCGGCCCATCTCTGTTCCGTCTGTTAACATTAGCATTCAAACGTCGGTATTTTTTTCTTCTCCTTCCAGTCGCTGGAGGGCATCGCCATGACATGGGAAGAGACTTCCCTGGACATCGCACCTTACAAAGACAAGGGCCACCACAGGCTGAGGTAAGTCAGTCTGCCCCCCGCAGGGGAGGGAAAGAGGGGTTGAAGGTCAGGGGTCAGAGAGAGGCGTGTCACCTCAGTAACAAGGCCTCAAGGAAAAGGTGACTTGCCACTTGGTGTTTCGCCTAGTTGAACTGAAAATCTTCCCCTTTGTGAAACTCTGGGCTCGACATTCAGGGCTGCCCGCTGGCCTGGCAACATCTGCCGAGCTCACCGGGACAGTTAATCACATTTTCATATGGCCCACTTAAGTCAGTACATTTTCAAACTCCAAGACAAAAAAAAACAATTATAGTTCCATTTAATCCACAGTCTTTCCACTTGTTATCAACCAGCATTTGGTTTCCAAGGCTACATCCTGGATACTCACGCCAGACCCGTCTCAGCGAAGGCGGGAAGCTCATCAGTTGTGCATTCAAAAGGACCTTCGCCTGCTTTTCATATCAGACACAGCGATGACATTATTTATTTATTTATGTTACCTCCTTTTTTCTCCCCAATTTCATGGTATCCAATTGGTAGTAGTTACAAGTCTTGCCTTGTCTCTGCAACTCCCGTAAGGACTTGGGAGAGGCAAAGGTCGAAGGCTGTGCGTCCTCCGAAACACAACCCAACCTAGCCGCACTGCTTCTTGACACAACGCACATCCAACCCGCACCAATGTGTCGGAAGAAACAAACATGCGCCCAGCCCGACAGAGGGGTCGCTAGTGCGCAAAGCCCTCCCTAACCATTGTGCGTCGCCCCACGGACCGCCCGGTCGCGGCAGCCTGGGCTCGAACCCAGAATCTCTGATGGCACAAAGAGATGCAGCGCCTTAGACCACTGCGCCACTAGGGAGGCGCAATGACATTATTCAAAAAAGAAATATTTACTTAGGTCTACACTAAGAAGCTACTTGGTTGTCAAGACATGAACATTATTTACACAAAAAGTTTTGATGACAGTTATTGAAAAGAGCAGGATCCCAGCTTTACAGTGGTGTAAGATTTATTTCCCAACTTCTTTTGCAAATGGCAGCGTTTTACAATCCCGGTGTCTGGCATGACAAGTCAGCAGGAAGCGCGCCGTCCATTTGAATGCATAAACGGTAGGCCTATATTCACTGTAAAGTTCACACAATTTTATTGTTTATAAACATTGTAGAAATCACATGATTTTATTGGTGCCACTGGGTGTTTTTTTTTTAGGACATTAAACAAGCAACAAGATCATATTTAGAGTCTGGGATATAAGTAATGGTTAGCCCATTGTGGTCAACCAGGGCTCTCCAACCCTGTTCCTGGAGAGCTACCGCGTCCTGTAAGTTTTCGCTCCAACCCTGATCTAGCACCCCTGATTCTAATCATTTGCTGATACGCTGAATCAGGTTATTTACAACTGGGTTTGGAGAGAGAACCTACAGGAGGGTAGCGCTCCAGGAACAGGGTTAAAAAGACCTGTGGTAAACAATGCAGAGGAGCAACCCCATGCTTCAGCCATGTAGCCACCATGTTGCACCAGACAGGTGATCATGCTTCAGCCATGTAGCCACCATGTTGCACCAGACAGGTGATCATGCTTCAGCCATGTAGCCACCATGTTGCACCAGACAGGTGATCATGCTTCAGCCATGTAGCCACCATGTTGCACCAGACAGGTGATCATGCTTCAGCCATGTAGCCACCATGTTGCACCAGACAGGTGATCATGCTTCAGCCATGTAGCCACCATGCTGCATCAGACAGGTGATCGTGCTTCAGCCATGTAGCCACCATGTTGCACCAGACAGGTGATCATGCTTCAGCCATGTAGCCACCATGCTGCATCAGACAGGTGATCGTGCTTCAGCCATGTAGCCACCATGTTGCACCAGACAGGTGATCATGCTTCAGCCATGTAGCCACCATGCTGCATCAGACAGGTGATCGTGCTTCAGCCATGTAGCCACCATGCTGCATCAGACAGGTGATCATGCTTCAGCCATGTAGCCACCATGCTGCACCAGACAGGTGATCATGCTTCAGCCATGTAGCCACCATGCTGCATCAGACAGGTGATCATGCTTATTGTAAAATAGCACACCTGCCTGTTAATATGGACCATATACAGGCCCTAAAGATATTGCTTTCCATCTTATTGGGCTCATTTCTGGAGGGGAATATGACATTTTAAACAGCTTAATATGGCTATATGTCATCATTTTATTTTGGTTTTCCAAACAATCAGTGTAAACATCAGTGTAAACATATGGTTGGCTATACGCTTGCCAACCTGCCCAGACTGCAAATGAAACATGACATCACCCACGATTGATGCCGAACTTGCTTTACTGTGATCGTGGCCCAGGCCAGTAATTTTCTAATTCGGGCCAGTAGTCTTCACTTGGTACTGGCTCAGTGTGCCACTGGTAAATTTACCTGAATGTCAAGCCCTAAAATGTACCTTTAAAGACTTTCTTTTTGGGATATGGTTCCTGACAACAACCTTTGGATGCAGTTAGTTTGGCACAGGATGATGTAGCTTGTTGTGGCTCGTCTGAAACAAAAAGGAGAGATGCGTGCTCAGTGGTCCACCAGCTGAACACCTCCCTCAACAAGCAGGCAGGGGCTTTGGTGAGCAACAAGCAGGCAGGGGCTTTGGTGAGCATTAGCCAGATCAAAATGACTCATTCTACATGCAGTATAAAACCCTTCAAATGCATTGCTTTTCCCAGAACACACACAGTACACACGCGCTGGGTCTCAAAGGATTCAATTAGTGGGTTAAATTCAGAATTAGAACCTCCTCACGGCTCTGCATGTTCACAGAGCAGGACATTAAAACACGCACAGACGGACACACGTTAGCAGGACATAAACAAGGACACAGTCTCAGTGTGGCTCCATCTACCCAGCAGCAGCTCATTATATCCCTACCCTCAAGTCACAGATTTGTCCTTAATTGGAAAGTTGTCCTAATTGACTTTACCTATTTTATGGATTAGAGGGTTTCGACACCCAGCCTAATTGAACCATAACTTCCACGTGTTCCCAGTCAGTGAGGATGGTAATTGGCTGATTGGGGATGTGTTGTGGAGTTGTTTTTCTCCATCAGATGTAGTTATGAACAGCATGCATATTACACAGTGGCCTAATATTGGAATGAATCTAACTAGAACAATGCGAAAACAACCACCACAACAGAAATAAACAAGAGAACGTGTTGTTTCAGGATGCAAGGCCTTAGGTCTGTTCTAGTGTGTCTGTGTGTGTAGATGTATTAATTATTCTAACATTGTTATTGTATTAGTCCGGTGTTGCAGTGTGGTATTCAATCACATTTCTTGGCCTCAAGGCAGAGACAACAGAGCGAAAGAACGAGGCGAAGAGGGAGCCCAGCTAGCACAAAATGTTTTTCTTAGAGCTTGGTGAGAGAGTGGTTGAGAGTGGGTTTTGCATACAACCTTCCCACAACTTTCTGGGAATGGTGCAGGATAGTCGCTTGGTTTTTAGAACATTCTCAGCACATTTAAGGAACTTTACCCCCCCCCTAAAGGTTCACACGTGGTTACATTCAGGTGTGTTGGCCATGCCCACCAATTGCCCACCAACCTGATCTTAATGAGCGCTCGTTTACTTTGAAATGGGGCCTGTAGTAGAATAAAATGAGCAGCTTTGTATGCGTAGAGAAGCATGTCATGCTGGTTTTGAATCTCACGGATGCCGTGCCTCAGTAAAAACAATGTGTTTGAATGAGTAATGCCCAAGCAAATGAAATTCCCCGTGTCCTTTCTGCGCTTCGAGTTACAAAAAAACTTCACCTAACATAGGCCAGCAGTGTTATTAAATGTCTTATTGGAGCATTCTGGGAAAGGTATTCAAAAACCTAGACATTTCGCTATTAGAGTGTTGAGAAAACGTACAATTAATAACCATTAAAACTTTCACAACATTCACAGTAAAACATCTCAGTAAAACTGTAAAGGAACCAAAGTAAAACGTTCTCAAAACCTCCCTGCAACCTAAAAACAAAACGTTCCCAGAACAGTCTGGAATATTCTGAAACCAAAAAAGACACGCTCTCATCAATTATACCTAAGATGAGATACAGAGCTTTGAGGGTTATGATAAGCAAAGACTTCAAGACTCATTTATAACCCGTGTATCTATAATATAATGTCCCTCTAAATGGCTTATCAATGACAGGTCAATCAGTGGCACATTACTGTAGCTCGACTGCAGACAGCTTTAACATAACCAGAGGTAGCTTGTGACATTTGTTGAAGAGCCAGTACAATTGAAACTGAAAACATTGTTGCGTAAGTAGTCTAGACTAGATACTCAAAGTCACGAACAGTGTGCAGAAAAACAGGCCAAAAACACTGGGAAAGGAATGCCTTTTCAATATTAGGGTTGAAATGTTTCTTTGGCACTATTCTCAGGGTTTTCCTTTCTCACCCTCCATTTGTTGTATGTATGACGATGTTTGTAGGCCCTGATACTTTTGATTGCTTTGTATGTGTGTTGTGTGAGAATGTTTGATGTGTAGGTCACACTTTGTATTCATTAGTGTGGCATGTTTCTGTGTATGTGTGTATATCTACCAGGGTTGTATTCATTAGTGTAGCATGTTTCTGTGTATGTGTGTATATCTACCAGGGTTGTATTCATTAGTGTAGCATGTTTCTGTGTATGTGTGTATATCTACCAGGGTTGTATTCATTAGTGTAGCATGTTTCTGTGTATGTGTGTATATCTACCAGGGTTGTATTCATTAGTGTAGCATGTTTCTGTGTATGTGTGTATGTCTACCAGGGTTGTATTCATTAGTGTAGCATGTTTCTGTGTATGTGTGTATATCTACCAGGGTTGTATTCATTAGTGTAGCATGTTTCTGTGTATGTGTGTATATCTACCAGGGTTGTATTCATTAGTGTAGCATGTTTCTGTGTATGTGTGTATATCTACCAGGGTTGTATTCATTAGTGTGGCATGTTTCTGTGTATGTGTGTATATCTACCAGGGTTGTATTCATTAGTGTAGCATGTTTCTGTGTATGTGTGTATGTTTACCAGGGTTGTATACGTTAGTGTAGCATGTTTCTGTGTATGTGTGTATGTCTACCAGGGTTGTATTCATTAGTGTAGCATGTTTCTGTGTATGTCTACCAGGGTTGTATTCATTAGTGTAGCATGTTTCTGTGTATGTCTACCAGGGTTGTATTCATTAGTGTAGCATGTTTCTGTGTATATCTACCAGGGTTGTATTCATTAGTGTAGCATGTTTCTGTGTATGTCTACCAGGGTTGTATTCATGAGTGTAGCATGTTTCTGTGTATGTGTGTATGTCTACCAGGGTTGGGGTCGCTTCCAAATTTAATTTGAAATTTAATTTTCATTTTTGAAATCACTCATGAAGTGTTTACACACTCATGAAGGATTTACATTGAATTCAATTCAAATTTCGTTATGGAATTGGAATTGAATTGTAACTGGACCAATTGTACTTTTTGATTTTTTGTGCTTTTTACCCATTTTTCTGTGATATCCAATTGGTAGTTACAGTTTTGTCCCATCGCTGCAACTCCCGTACGGACTTGGGAGAGGCGAAGGTTGAGAGCCATGCATCCTCCGAAACACGACCCCTCCAAGCCGCACTGCTTTTTGACACACTGCTCGCTAAACCCGGAAGCCAGCCGCACCAATGTGTTGGAGGAAACACCGTACAGCTGGCGACTGAACTCAGCTTGCAGGCGCCTGACCCACCACAAGGAGTTGCTAGAGCGCCATGGGACAAGGACATCCCAGCTGGCCAAACCCTCCCCTAACCCGGGTGACGCTGGCACAATTGTGCGCCACCTCATGGGTCTCCCGGTTGCGGCCGGCTGCAACACAGCCTGGGATCTGTAGTGCCTTAGACCGCTGCGTCACTCGGGAGGCCCTGTTTGTAATGTTTGAATTAGAATTTAATTGGAAAATTGGAATTGGAATTCAATAGTTGTACATTTCCCAGTTAATGAGTTTAATGCACTTTAGTATAAAAAAATGCACTGCGGGATTTGTTTTAAATAATTTCAACTTGTATTTCTATATTTCAGTATAGCTAGGCTGTCTGAACAGTGACATGATCAGCCTGAAAGTCTGAGCGAAATGAATTTCAATTTGTGGAATTGTTGGGGATAATATGTAAATTGGAATTGAGAGGAATTGAATTATCTCTAAATTCAAAGACTGACTTGGAATTTGGACTGAATTCAATTAAATTCAAATGGAAAAATTATTGAATTAGAATTGAATTTCTGAAATTAACCCCAACCTTGACGTCATTGTCTACAGTATATTTGTGTCTGTGTTTATCTGTGAATGTGCGTGTCTACAGTATATTTGTGTCTGTGTGTTTATCTGTGAATGTGTGTCTCTACAGTATATTTGTGTCTGTGTTTATCTGTGAATGTGCGTGTCCACAGTATATTTGTGTCTGTGTGTTTATCTGTGAATGTGTGTCTACAGTATATTTGTGTCTGTGTGTTTATCTGTGAATGTGCGTGTCCACAGTATATTTGTGTCTGTGTGTTTATCTGTGAATGTGTCTACAGTGTCTGTGTGTTTATCTGTGAATGTGTGTGTCTACAGTATATTTGTGTCTGTGTATTTATCTGTGAATGTGTGTGTCTACAGTATATTTGTGTCTGTGTGTTTATCTGTGAATGTGTGTGTCTACAGTATATTTGTGTCTGTGTATTTATCTGTGAATGTGTGTCTACAGTATATTTGTGTCTGTGTGTTTATCTGTGAATGTGTGTCTACAGTATATTTGTGTCTGTGTATTTATCTGTGAATGTGTGTCTACAGTATATTTGTGTCTGTGTGTTTATCTGTGAATGTGTGTACACTGAATGTACAAAACATTAGGAACACCGCCCTAATATTGAGTTGCACCCCCTTTTGCCCTTACAACAGCCTTAATTCGTTGGGGCATGGACTCTACAAGGTGTCGAAAGCATTCCGCAGGGATGCTGGCCATGTTGACTCCAATGCTTCCCACAGTTGTGTCAAGTTGGCTGGATGTCCTTTTGGCTGGATGTTATTTTTTTACCCTTTTTTCTGATTTTCATGGTGGTTGGACCTTACAGACTCAGGAGAGTCGAAGGTCGAGAGTCATCGTCCTCCGAAAACACAACCCAGGAAACACCACATCCAACCGGAAGCCAGTGACACTGGTCAGAAACACCGTACACTGTGACCTGGTCAGAGGCCTGACCCGGCCTGACACAGGAGTCACTAGTGTGCGATGAGACAAGGATATCCCTGCCGGCCAAGCCCTTCCTAACCCGGACGACACTGGGCCAATTGTGCGCCACCCCACGGTCCTCCCGGTCACGGCCAGCTGCGATAGAGCCTGGGCTCGAACCCAGAATTTCTGGTGGCACAGGTAGCACTGCGATGCAGTGCCTTAGAACACTACGCCACCTGGGAGGCCACGTTGCAGTTCTTGACACAAACCAGTGCGCCTGGCACCTACTACCATACCCGGTTCAAAAGCACTTAAATATTGTGTCTTGCCTATTCACCTTCAGAATGGCTCAATGTCTCAATTGTTTCAAGGCTTAAACATTCTTTTTTAACCTGTCTCCTGCCCTTCATCAACACTCACCTACACTGATTGAAGTGGATTTATCAAGTAACATCAACAAGGGATCATACAGTGGGGCAAAAAAGTATTTAGTCAGCCACCAATTGTGCAAGTTCTCCCACTTAAAAAGTTGAGAGAGGCCTGTAATTTTCATCATAGGTACACTTCAACTATGACAGACAAAATGAGAAAAAAAATCCAGAAAATCACATTGTAGGATTTTTTATGAATTTATTTGCAAATGATGGTGGAAAATAAGTATTTGGTCACCTACAAACAAGCAAGATTTCTGGCTCTCACAGACCTGTAACTTCTTCTTTAAGAGGCTCCTCTGTCCTCCACTCGTTACCTGTATTAATGGCACCTGTTTGAACTTGTTATCAGTATAAAAGACACCTGTCAACAACCTCAAACAGTCACACTCCAAACTCCACGATGGCCAAGACCAAAGAGCTGTCAAAGCACACCAGAAACAAAATTGTAGACCTGCACCAGGCTGGGAAGACTGAATCTGCAATAGGTAAGCAGCTTGGTTTGAAGAAATCAACTGTGGGAGCAATTATTAGGAAATGGAAGACATACAAGACCACTGATAATCTCCCTCGATCTGGGGCTCCACGCAAGATCTCACCCAGTGGGGTCAAAATGATCACAAGAAGGTGAGCAAAAATCCCAGAACCACACGGGGGGACCTAGTGAATGACTTGCAGAGAGCTGGGTCCAAAGTAACAAAGCCTACCATCAGTAACACACTATGCCTCCAGGGACTCAAATCCTGCAGTGCCAGACGTGTGCCCCTGCTTAAGCCAGTACATGTCCAGGCCCGTCTGATGTTTGCTAGAGAGCATTTGGATGATCCAGAAGAAGATTGGGAGAATGTCATATGGTCATATGAAACCAAAATATAAATTTTGGTAAAAACTCAACTTGTTGTGTTTGGAGGACAAAGAATGCTGAGTTGCATCCAAAGAACACCATACCTACTGTGAAGCATGGGGGTGGAAACATCATGCTTTGGGGCTGTTTTTCTACAAAGGGACCAGGACGACTGAACCGTGTAAAGGAAAGAATGAATGGGGCCATGTATCGTGAGATTTTGAGTGAAAACCTCCTTCCATCAGCAAGGGCATTGAAGATGAAACGTGGCTGGGTCTTTCAGCATGACAATGATCCCAAACACACCGCCCGGGCAACGAAGGAGTGGCTTCGTAAGAAGCATTTCAAGGTCCTGGAGTGGCCTAGCCAGTCTCCAGATCTCAACCCCATAGAAAATCTTTGGAGGGAGTTGAAAGTCCATGTTGCCCAGCAACAGCCCCAAAACATCACTGCTCTAGAGGAGATCTGCATGGAGGAATGGGCCAAAATACCAGCAACAGTGTGTGAAAACCTTGTGAAGACTTACAGAAAACATTTGACCTCTGTCATTGCCAACAAAGGGTATATAACAAAGTATTGAGATAAACTTTTGTTATTGACCAAATACTTGTTTTCCACCATAATTTGCAAATAAATTCATAAAAAATCCTACAATGTGATTTTTTGGAATTATTTTTCTATTTTTGTCTGGCATAGTTGAAGTGTACCTATGATGAAAATTACAGGCCTCTCTCAACTTTTTAAGTGGGAGAACTTGCACAATTGGTGGCTGACTAAATACTTTTTTGCCCCACTGTAGCTTTCATCTGGATTCACCTTGCCAGTCTGTCATGGAAAGAGCAGGTGTTCCTAATGTTTTGTACACGCAGTGTATGTCTACAGTATACTTGCCTCTGTGCGTGTCTGTGTATGTCTACAGTATATTTGCCTCTGCGCGTGTCTGTGTATGTCTACAGTATATTTGTCTCTACGCGTGTCAGTGTATGTCTACAGTATATTTGTCTCTACGCGTGTCAGTGTATGTCTACAGTATATTTGTCTCTACGCGTGTCTGTGTATGTCTACAGTATATTTGTCTCTACGCGTGTCTGTGTATGTCTACAGTATATTTGTCTCTACGCGTGTCAGTGTATGTCTACAGTATATTTGTCTCCACGCGTGTCTGTGTATGTCTACAGTATATTTGTCTCTACGCGTGTCTGTGTATGTCTACAGTATATTTGTCTCTACGCGTGTCTGTGTATGTTTACAGTATATTTGTCTCTACGCGTGTCTGTGTATGTCTACAGTATATTTGTCTCTACGCGTGTCAGTGTATGTTTACAGTATATTTGTCTCTACGCGTGTCTGTGTATGTTTACAGTATATTTGTCTCTACGCGTGTCTGTGTATGTCTACAGTATATTTGTCTCTACGCGTGTCTGTGTATGTCTACAGTATATTTGTCTCTACGCGTGTCTGTGTATGTCTACAGTATATTTGTGTCTGTCAGTGTGAGTTTGTCTAAAATTGTCTGATGGAAAGAAGCGGAGGTTGAGAGGTGTCAGGAATAAAAGCGGCAGCAGCGTCTCTCTCTCCCTCCCCTTTTCCTCTCTATCTCTCTCCTCCCCCATCTCTCTCCACTTGTCACGTCAGCTTCTCTCGCCCACCAGTGAGCCACTGCCAGGTCACTGCTAACAGAGACACATGCACCACAGAGGGAGATGGGTGAGACAGAGGGGGGTAGAAGGAGGGGGAAGGAGAGACAGAGAGCGAGAGAGAGGGGGGGGGGGGGAGAAGGAGAGTGAGAGAGAGAAATAGGGAGGAATAACAGAGATAGATAGAGAGGAGGGGGGAGAAGGAGGGGGAAGGAGAGAGAGAGAGAGGAGAAATGTGCTCTTTCTGCGCATCTCCGTCAGTTTTTAGAAATGTGATTAAGCGGTGATGGCGAGCTGGGTTGTGTAGACACTGATGAGTCTTCTGTTGTTACGCTTGTTTCTACCGGCGGATTGGCGCGTATGTTATATCATTTCATAAACCATGTTTTGGGCCGCTTTAAACTACTCGCGGGACGCTCTTTTTTGGTTTGATAAGAAACAACCTTTTTTTTGTCATGTTACCTAGCTAGCTAACAACCTGGTAACTTGACCAAAAGGCTATGCTCAAATTTGTATTGCACGGAAAGAGCAACTTATTTTTCTGGGGTTTCTTTTCTAAGTTGGGAGCAGTATTTAGTATTTATTAGGATCCCAAGTAGCCGCCGCAAGGCAACAGCTACTCTTCCTGGAGTCCAAATAGGACTAAAACAATTACGTCGCAAGGAACGTTTGACATCTTCCTGAATCTGAGGGTGGTTTTAACTCTCTAGTCTTGGAATTGTATCAACTTGCCACCCTAGCTTTTAATTGCAACATATAGTTAAATGCACTAAAGAGGAACAATGGGAACATGTTGAAGATGCACATCCCCAGAATCCTTTCTGTTTTCAAAGGATGGAGCTAAGAACATTAACGACCTCATAGTTAAGAACACTATAACAACATGGCCGAAAATGAAGCGTTTTCTACAAGAATCAATATCACTCCCTAAAAACGTACCCCTTTGGAACAATCCTCGGAAAGCTTTTCACAATTCAACGGTAAATTGGTCCACATGGAAAACTAAAAGCATACAAACCGTAAATGACTTGGTAACAGGAAATACATTTATTTCCAGAACAGAATTCTGAAGTCATTTTGGACGGATCATTTCAACTATATGCAACTTAAAAGTTACATCTCGTAACATTTTGATTTGAAATCTTTTGGACATCAGAGCAGCCTTGAGGGAAATCTTACTTAAGTCAGGAAGTGTTGTTCATATGATAGGGAAGATATATACAAGAGCATGTCCAACTAACAACCTCTTAACCCAGTATAAACTAATGTATGAAATGTATTATACAAGAGACAAAAATCACAAATTCTACAGCACAAATTCTACAGCACAACGGCAGAGTCATGTCTAAAGTGTAAATGACACAATGACCCATGCTTTCTAGGGAACGCTATGTAGTCCGGAAGTTGTGGGCGGATCTAGAAAGTTGGCTATCAGAAGTATTTAATCCGTCTGCATATTTCATCCGTCTGCATATTACAAGACACAGCACATGGGGGTGTAGTGAGATACCCGATGGGTCGGACGATTCACTTCTCATCACTCACGTTGAAATCAATCAATCTGCCATCATTAATACGATGGAAAAATTGAAATTGTGTGGGCTACGGAGAGCAGGAGACGGAAAGTGATGCGGGGGGGGGGGGCTAGTGGGTCTGGGCAGGTGTGATGAAGTTGTTGTTTGTATGATGTTGTCATTTGAATGTGTATGTTTTGTATTGTTTATAAAATAAATAACAACTAAAGCAATTTATCATATGATACATTATTACATCATTACTCCATCATTATAGATGTTCAATATAAAATATACAATAATACATTATTACAATGTGTTTTGTGTGGAGAGCGTGCGTTAGTGTGCAGAACTCAGAAACGGCGTCCTGGGGTTCAGAGCTAACAGGACCCCCCCCACAGACAGGTGGGGAGGCAGATAGACAAATAGACAGGATACAGAAATAAACAGACAGGTGGGGAGGCAGATAGACAAATAGACAGGATACAGAAATAAACAGACAGGTAGGGAGGCAGATAGACAAATAGACAGGATACAGAAATAAACCGACAGGTGGGGAGGCAGATAGACAAATAGACAGGATACAGAAATAAACAGACAGGTGGGGAGGCAGATAGACAAATAGACAGGATACAGAAATAAACAGACAGGTGGGGAGGCAGATAGACAAATAGACAGGATACAGAAATAAACAGACAGGTGGGGAGGCAGATAGACAAATAGACAGGATACAGAAATAAACAGACAGGTGGGGAGGCAGATAGACAAATAGACAGGATACAGAAATAAACAGACAGGTGGGGAGGCAGATAGACAAATAGACAGGATACAGAAATAAACAGACAGGTAGGGAGGCAGATAGACAAATAGACAGGATACAGAAATAAACAGACAGGTGGGGAGGCAGATAGACAAATAGACAGGATACAGAAATAAACAGACAGGTGGGGAGGCAGATAGACAAATAGACAGGATACAGAAATAAACAGACAGGTGGGGAGGCAGATAGACAAATAGACAGGATACAGAAATAAACAGACAGGTGGGGAGGCAGATAGACAAATAGACAGGATACAGAAATAAACAGACAGGTGGGGAGGCAGATAGACAAATAGACAGGATACAGAAATAAACAGACAGGTGGGGAGGCAGATAGACAAATAGACAGGATACAGAAATAAACAGACAGGTGGGGAGGCAGATAGACAAATAGACAGGATACAGAAATAAACAGACAGGTGGGGAGGCAGATAGACAAATAGACAGGATACAGAAATAAACAGACAGGTGGGGAGGCAGAAGTGGATGAGCAAAAGAAAAAGATAGTGAGAAAGAAGTGAAGGGAGCTTAAAGAGGTCCTTCTCTCTCTCTCTCTCTTCCTCCTCACATGCCAATCTCTCTATTTATAGGCTCCCAGTTACACCCCTGTTTTCTGTAGCAGAGGATGACAACGTGGGCTTGGTGTTTCCGTTTCTCTTTTCTGTTTTCTATCCCTCCTTCCCAAATCTGTTGCGCACGCATGCACGCACGCACACACACGCACCGGACAAACACACACACGCAAAATCAGGCCCAGCAATTGTGCATTTTTCTGCCTCATCATCCCAGTCATACCTAGACTAAAGCAGGAGGGGAGGAGGAGGGGAGTAGGAGAGGAGGAGGGGAGTAGGAGAGGAGGGAGGAGGAGGAGAGGAGTAGTAGAGGAGGAGGAGGGGAGTAGGGGAGGGGAGTAGGAGAGGAGTAGGAGAGGAGTAGGCGGGGAGTAGGAGAGGTATAGGAGAGGAGGAGGAGGGGAGTAGGAGAGGGGGAGGAGGTGTAGGAGAGGGGGAGGAGTAGGAGAGGAGTAGGAGAGGGGGAGGAGAAGTAGGAGACGAGTAGGAGAGGGTTAGGGGAGGAGGAGTAGGAGGGGGGGACGAGGAGTAGGAGAGGATTAGGAGAGGGGGAGGAGAAGGAGTTGGAGAGGAGTAGGAGGGGGGGAGTAGGAGAGGAGTAGGAGTGGGGGAGGAGTAGGACAGGGGTAGGAGAGGGGTAGGAGAGGGGAGGAGGAGTAGGAGAGGAGTAGGGGAGGAGAAGGAGGGGAGGAGTAGGAGAGGAGTAGGAGAGGAGTGGGGGAGGAGTAGGAGAGGGGAGGAGTAGGAGAGGAGGAGGAGAGGATTAGGAGAGGAGTAGGAGAGGGGAGGAGGAGGAGAGGAGTAGGGACATGTGATGGGGTTCTTTTAATCTCTCCATCTTTTCCAGGATTTACCCGTCCACACCTCCTCCAAATACTGAGTCTTTTGTATTCAGAGCTAGCCGACCTATCATATCCAATGTGGGGGACTAAATCAATTCCAAATGATTGTGCCTCTCAATAACTGATGGCAATGTCTTGCCAGGGGAAGAGATGATTGATGATGATGCTATGGACAGTATGAGTAAGATGTGGGGAGACACACACACACATACACACACTGCCAAAGCGAACAATGTGGATGTGGCCGCCCTGGTACATTTAACATTTACATTTAAGTCATTTAGCAGACGCTCTTATCCAGAGCGACTTACAAATTGGTGCATTCACCTTATGACCTCCAGTGGAACAGTAGTGCATCTAAATCTTTTCAGGGGGAGGGGGGGTGAGAGGGATTACTTTATCCTATCCTAGGTATTCCTTAAAGAGGTGGGGTTTCAGGTGTCTCCGGAAGGTGGTGATTGACTCCGCTGTCCTGGCGTCGTGAGGGAGTTTGTTCCACCATTGGGGGGCCAGAGCAGCGAACAGTTTTGACTGGGCTGAGCGGGAACTGTACTTCCTCAGTGGTAGGGAGGCGAGCAGGCCAGAGGTGGATGAACGCAGTGCCCTTGTTTGGGTGTAGGGCCTGATCAGAGCCTGGAGGTACTGAGGTGCCGTTCCCCTCACAGCTCCGTAGGCAAGCACCATGGTCTTGTAGCGGATGCGAGCTTCAACTGGAAGCCAGTGGAGGGAGCGGAGGAGCGGGGTGACGTGAGAGAACTTGGGAAGGTTGAACACCAGACGGGCTGCGGCGTTCTGGATGAGTTGTAGGGGTTTAATGGCACAGGCAGGGAGCCCAGCCAACAGCGAGTTGCAGTAATCCAGACGGGAGATGACAAGTGCCTGGATTAGGACCTGCGCCGCTTCCTGTGTGAGGCAGGGTCGTACTCTGCGGATGTTGTAGAGCATGAACCTACAGGAACGGGCCACCGCCTTGATGTTAGTTGAGAACGACAGGGTGTTGTCCAGGATCACGCCAAGGTTCTTAGCGCTCTGGGAGGAGGACACAATGGAGTTGTCAACCGTGATGGCGAGATCATGGAACGGGCAGTCCTTCCCGGGAGGAAGAGCAGCTCCGTCTTGCCGAGGTTCAGCTTGAGGTGGTGATCCGTCATCCACACGGATATGTCTGCCAGACATGCAGAGATGCGATTCGCCACCTGGTCATCAGAAGGGGAAAGGAGAAGATTAATTGTGTGTCGTCTGCATAGCAATGATAGGAGAGACCATGTGAGGTTATGACAGAGCCAAGTGACTTGGTGTATAGCGAGAATAGGAGAGGGCCTAGAACAGAGCCCTGGGGGACACCAGTGGTGAGAGCACGTGGTGTGGAGACGGATTCTCGCCACGCCACCTGGTAGGAGCGACCTGTCAGGTAGGACGCAATCCAAGCGTGGGCCGCGCCGGAGATGCCCAACTCGGAGAGGGTGGAGAGGAGGATCTGATGGTTCACAGTATCGAAGGCAGCCGATAGGTCTAGAAGGATGAGAGCAGAGGAGAGAGAGTTAGCTTTAGCAGTGCGGAGCGCCTCCGTGATACAGAGAAGAGCAGTCTCAGTTGAATGACTAGTCTTGAAACCTGACTGATTTGGGTCAAGAAGGTCATTCTGAGAGAGATAGCGGGAGAGCTGGCCAAGGACGGCACGTTCAAGAGTTTTGAGAGAAAAGAAAGAAGGGATACTGGTCTGTAGTTGTTGACATCGGAGGGATCGAGTGTAGGTTTTTTCAGAAGGGTGCAACTCTCGCTCTCTTGAAGACGGAAGGGACGTAGCCAGCGGTCAGGGATGAGTTGATGAGCGAGGTGAGGTAAGGGAGGAGGTCTCCGGAAATGGTCTGGAGAAGAGAGGAGGGGATAGGGTCAAGCGGGCAGGTTGTAGGGCGGCCGGCCGTCACAAGACGCGAGATTTCATCTGGGAGAGAGGGGAGAAAGAGGTCAGAGCACAGGGTAGGGCAGTGTGAGCAGAACCAGCGGTGTCGTTTGACTTAGCAAACGAGGATCGGATGTCGTCGACCTTCTTTTCAAAATGGTTGACGAAGTCATCTGCAGAGAGGGAGGAGGGGGGAGGGGGAGGAGGATTCAGGAGGGAGGAGAAGGTTGCAAAGAGCTTCCTAGGGTTAGAGGCAGATGCTTGGAATTTAGAGTGGTAGAAAGTGGCTTTAGCAGCAGAGAGAGAAGAGGAAAATGTAGAGAGGAGGGAGTGAAAGGATGTCAGGTCCGCAGGAGGCGAGTTTTCCTCCATTTCCGCTCGGCTGCCCGGAGCCCTGTTCTGTGAGCTCGCAATGAGTCGTCGAGCCACGGAGCGGGAGGGAGGACCGAGCCGGCCTGGAGGATAGGGGACATAGAGAGTCAAAGGATGCAGAAAGGGAGGAGAGGAGGGTTGAGGAGGCAGAATCAGGAGATAGGTTGGAGAAGGTTTGAGCAGAGGGAAGAGATGATAGGATGGAAGAGGAGAGAGTAGCGGGGGAGAGAGAGCGAAGGTTGGGACGGCGCGATACCATCCGAGTAGGGGCAGTGTGGGAAGTGTTGGATGAGAGCGAGAGGGAAAAGGATACAAGGTAGTGGTCGGAGACTTGGAGGAGTTGCAACGAGGTTAGTGGAAGAACAGCATCTAGTAAAGATGAGGTCGAGCGTATTTCCTGCCTTGTGAGTAGGGGGAAGGTGAGAGGGTGAGGTCAAGAGGAGAGGAGTGGAAAGAAGGAGGCAGAGAGGAATGAGTCAAAGGTAGGCGTGGGGAGGTTAAAGTCGCCCAGAACTGTGAGAGGTGAGCCGTCCTCAGGAAAGGAGCTTATCAAGGCATCAAGCTCATTGATGAACTCTCCGAGGAACCTGGAGGGCGATAAATGATAAGGATGTTAAGCTTGAAAGGGCTGGTAACTGTGACAGCATGGAATTCAAAGGAGGCGATAGACAGATGGGTAAGGGGAGAAAGAGAGAATGACCACTTGGGAGAGATGAGGATCCCGGTGCCACCACCCCGCTGACCAGAAGCTCTCGGGGTGTGCGAGAACACGTGGGCAGACGAAGAGAGAGCAGTAGGAGTAGCAGTGTTGTCTGTGGTGATCCATGTTTCCGTCAGTGCCAAGAAGTCGAGGGACTGGAGGGAGACATAGGCGGAGATGAACTCTGCCTTGTTGGCCGCAGATCGGCAGTTTCAGAGGCTACCGGAGACCTGGAACTCCACGTGGGTCGTGCGCGCTGGGACCACCAGATTAGGGTGGCGCGGCCACGCGGTGTGGAGCGTTTGTATGGTCTGTGCAGAGAGGAGAGAACAGGGATAGACAGACACATAGTTGACAGGCTACACAAGAGGCTACGCTAATGCAAAGGAGATTGGAATGACAAGTGGACTACACGTCACGAGTGTTCAGAGAGTTAAGCTTACGTAGCAAGAATCTTATTGACTAAAATGATTAAAATGATACAGTACTGCTGAAGTAGGCTAGCTGGCAGAGGCTGCGTTGTTGACTAAGTAGGCTAGTTGGCATTGGCTGCGTTGTTGACACTACACTAATCAAGTCGTTCCGTTGAGTGTAATAGTTTCTACTGTGCTGCTATTCGGGGCTAGCTGGCTAGCTAGCAGTGTTGATTACGTTACGTTGCGTTAAAAGAACGACAATAGCTGGCTAACTAACCTAGGAAATCGCTCTAGATTTGTGTGTGTGGTAAGAGCACACACACACACACACACACACACACACACACACACACACACACACACAGTCTGGCTGACATTGGTTATAGGAGGGTTAACGCGTGTTATGGCCCCGTCCCTGGAGAAAGAGGACATGTGTGCAGGGGCCTCCTCTGCCAGTGCTGTTGAGGCTGCACAGCATTGTGCTGCTGTGTGTGTGTGTGTGTGTGTGTGTGTGTGTGTGTGTGTGTGTGTGTGTGTGCTGCTCTGTGCTCTGGCTATAATAACAGGAAGACAGGACACACTGTGCACGGCAGAGCACAAATCACCTGTAATTACCACCCACCCATCTCTCACTGGCCCCAGACCGGTTGCCATGAATACACATGAATACACATCCTTCAGTTGCATACACACAGACTCTCATGGACACACACACACCTCACACTATGTACTTGGTCACGCACACTAAAATCAAAAACACTATCACACTCATACAGTATATAATTGCATCTACACTGTTGTCCGTACTCCACTACACAAGAACACACACATTAAAACATAGCACACAGTGCACTACACCCGCCCACGCCTGAGAAAGGCAGTCACACACACTCACACGCCCTTTTGTTCTGTTTGAATGTACACTCCCCAACCTGCACTCCCCGTCACACAGTTCCATATGCACTTGATAGCTGAGGATAGTAGTTACAGTGAGCTATGTTCCCTTTCTGTGTTGTTCTGTTATTTTGCATTACAAGCCCCTCCCCCCTCTCTCTCTCTGTCTCTCTCTCTCTCTCTCTCTCTCTCTCTCTCTCTCTCTCCCTCTGTTTCCTCTCTCTCTCTCTCTCTCTCTCTCTCTCTCTCTCTCTCTCTCTCTCTTTCTCTCTCCATCCCCTCTCTCTTTCTTTCTCTCTTTCTATCTCTCTCTCTCTCTCTCTCTCTCTCTCTCTCTCACACATAGTCCCCCACACACACCACTCTCCAGCCTCCCCTCTGTGTAATTTAGTGCTCACACTGTTTACTCTGCAATGCCGCACAAGACCTCTGAAAATGATTTCAGCCCAGGTCTACCCTCTCTCCAAATGATGGCCATTGATTTGTGTCTTTATGATGTCTTTAGTGCAAAGTGCTCCCCCGTCTAGCTCGCACAGCCCAACACTGCCACCCAGTGCTTAGCCCATACGCCAATAGGAGTGTGTGTGAGGGCGTGTGTGTGTGTGCATAACTGTGTGTGTGTGTGTATGTGAGAGAGAGAGCCGCTCTCCTGGATTTCATTACCTTGGGCAGATCTTGGCTGACTGCTGGAGAATGCAGGAATGCCTTGGCCATCTGCTGCAGATTAGAGTTAGACCTCCAGCCCAAATCAATTAGCATCCCCGGCCAGCTACGCTGATCGGCCAGGGAGGGGGGAAAGGCTAGGAGGCGAACACTACGCTAAGGCACCATCAGTCAGCTTGGGAGGCTACGCTAAAGCTAGCACTACAAAAGCTCGGTTACGCTAGGCTAACGCTAAGGCACAGGGAGTCAACTGTGGATGGGGGAAAGACTAAGAGGCTAGTCTACACTAGGGCTGCACCAGAGTCAGTCGATCACTGCCTGCCCTGCAGTAAACATTGGGTGTGGGGGAAAAGGCAGGGATATGGGGTTCATTGCTCCATGAGAAACCCTTCATAGTTTCAATCCAGTGGAGAGGAAGGGGTACGGGGGGCAATGAAAGAGCCCTTGGGTTGCTAGACACACAAACAAGCATTCAATCAAACATACACACACGCACACACACACACATGCAGTGCAGATACACATGCATGCTCACTCAGGTAAATGCACAAAACTCATGTACAGTAGAGATAATAAGATACACACTCGTATTCACAAGGTGTCTTAGATTCAGACAAATACAGTTGGCTTCACAGAGACATAAAACACAAATAACTCACTGCTGTTTCCAGATATGGTCCCAATTATCTAACTGAGGGCAGCCTGGCATTTTTGGAGTGTGAGTGCCTGTGTTTCTGTATTCTGTGTGTGTTGGGTCTCAGAGGAGGTCCTCAGTAATACAGTCGATGCAGGAGACTTCTGTCAGCTCCCTCTGCTTGTCTCTCACCTGTTCCTCCTGCCATGTTTCTTTTAGTGTGAGGACAGATTTTTTACTTACATTTGGCAAGTCGATTAGGACATCTACCTTGTGCATGACACAAGTTATGTTTCCAACAATTGTTTTCAGAAAGATTATTTCACTTATAATTCACCATATCACAATTCCAGTGGATCAGAAGTTTACATACACTAAGTTGACTGTGCCTATAAACAGCTTGGAAAATTCCAGAAGATTATGTCATGGCTTTAGAAGCTTCTGATAGGCTAATTTACATAATTTGAGTCAATTAGAGGTGTACCTGTGGATGTATTTCAAGGCCTATTTTCAAACTCAGTGCCTCTTTGCTTGACATCATGGGAAAATCAAAAGAAATCAGCCAAGACCTCAGAAAAGAATTGTAGACCTCCACAAGCCTGGTTCATCCTTGGGAGCAATTTCCAAATGCCTGAAGGTACCACGTTCATCTGTACAAACAATAGTATGCAAGTATAAACACCATGGGACCACGCAGCCGTCATACCGCTCAGGAAGGAGACGCTTTCTGTCTCCTAGACGTGAATGTACTTTGGTGCGAAAAGTGCAAATCAATCCCAGAACAACAGCAAAGGACCTTGTGAAGATGCTGGAGGAAACAGGTACAGAAGTATCTATATCCACAGTAAAACGAGTCCTGTATCGACATAACCTGAAAGGCCGCTCAGCAAGGAACTGCCATAAGAAAAGCCAGACTACGGTTTGCAATTGCACATGGGGACAAAGATTGTGCTTTTTGGAGAAATGTCCTCTGGTCTGATGAAACAAAAATAGAACTGTTTGGCCATAATGACCATCGTTATGTTTGGAGGATAAAGGCGGGAGGCTTGCAAGCTGAAGAACACCATCCCAACCGTGAAGCACGGGGGTGGCAGCATCATGTTGTGGGGGTGATTTGCTGCAGGAGGGACTGGTGCACTTCACAAAATAGATGGCATCATAAGGAAAATGATGTGGATATATTGAAGCAACATCTCAAGACATCAGTTAAACCTCAAGCATACTTCCAAGCAAAATGGCTTAAGGACAACAAAGTCAAGGTATTGGAGTGGCCGTCACAAAGCCCTGACCTCAATCCTATAGAACATTTGTGTGTAGAACTGAAAAAGCGTGTGCGAGCAAGGAGGCCTACAAACCTGACTGAGTTACACCAGCTCTGTCAGGAGGAATGGGCCAAAATTCACCCAACTTATTGTGGGAAGCTTGTGGAAGGCTACCCGAAACATTTGACCCAAGTTAAACAATTTAAAGGCAAAGCTACCAAATACTAATTGAGTTTAT
>NC_088403.1:47307049-47327049 GCF_034236695.1 Oncorhynchus nerka | reverse complement strand
TCCTCTCTCTGTCCTCTCTCTGTCTCTCTCTTTCTCTCTCTCTCTCTCTCTCTCTCTCTCTCTCTCTCTCTCTCTCTGTCCTCTCTCTTTCTCTTTCTCTTTCTCTCTCTCTCTCTCTCTCTCTCTGTCCTTTCTCTCTCTCTCTGTCCTCTCTCTGTTCTTTCTCTCTCTCTCTCTCTCTCTCTCTCTCTCTCTGTCCTCTCTCTTTCTATTTCTCTCTCTGTCCTCTCTCTGTCCTCTCTCTGTCCTCTCTCTCTCTTTCTCTCTCTCTCTCTCTCTCCTCCATCCCCCACTGTGAATGTCAGTCATTATTGAACACTCTCGCTGTCTCTGTGCCTTCTGATGCTACAAAATGGACATCACAAAAACAAATGTCCACCTAAAATGGACACCAAAGTTTTGAACTTTGAACTTCATTGCTGTGTCCCTCCTGTCCAGATGCTGATCACAGCCAGTCAGATCCAGTGGACCGCTGACGTCACCAAGTCTCTGATCACCGGCAAGGAGAGGGCCGACAAGTCTGCCCTCAAGTCCTTGAAGAAGAAACAGGTGAGAGAGAGAGAGAGAGAGAGAGAGAGAGAGAGAGAGAGAGAAAACTGCAGCACTCTGTTATCAATAAGACATTATGAGTGGTGAAACTCTACTGCTCAATGTAGCCTCCAACAGTATGAGTGATGAGGAACCGTCCCTCCACCGAGAATTAACCAGGGACCGTATGCACAATTACACTAGCGCCTGTTGGACTCTTTAACCTTTGACCCTTTGTCCCTGCCCGCCAGGTGTCCATGCTGCACCGTTACTCTGACGCCATCCGGGGGAACCTGTCTAAGATCCTGCGGCTGAAGATCGTTGCGCTGGTCACCGTGGAGGTGCACGACCGCGACGTCATCGACAAGCTGGCTAAGACGGGCTGCAACGACGTCAATGCCTTCGACTGGCTCTGCCAGCTCCGCCTCTACTGGGAGAAGGTGAGGAGAGGGGGAGGGAAGGAGGAGGTGAGGAGAGAGGGAGGGAAGGAGGAGGTGAGGAGAGGGGGAGGTCAGGAAGAGGTGAGGAGAGGGGGAGGAAAGGAAGAGGTGAGGAGAGGGGGAGGAAAGGAAGAGGTGAGGAGAAGGGGAGATCAGGAAGAGGTGAGGAGAGGGGGAGGTCAGGAAGAGGTGAGAGGGGGAGGAAAGGAGGAGGTGAGGAGAGGGGGAGGTCAGGGAAGAGGTGAGAGGGGGAGGAAAGGAGGAGGTGAGGAGAGGGGGAGGTCAGGAAGAGGTGAGGAGAGGGGCGAGGAAAGGAGGAGGTGAGGAGGAGAGGGAGGAAGGAGGAGGTGAGGAGAGAGGGGAGGAAAGGAGGTGAGGAGAGGGGGAGAGGTCAGGGAAGAGGTGAGGAGAGGGGGAGGAAAGGAAGAGGTGAGGAGAGGGGGAGGAAAGGAAGAGGTGAGGAGAGGGGGAGGAAAAAGAAGAGGTGAGGAGAAGGGGAGGTCAGGAAGAGGTGAGGAGAGGGGGAGGTCAGGAAAGAGGTGAGGGGAGGGGGAGGAAAGGAGGAGGTGAGGAGAGGGGAGGAAAGGAGGAGGTGAGGAGAGGGGGAGGAAAGGAAGAGGTGAGGAGAGGGGGAGGAAAGGAAGAGGTGAGGAGAGGGGGAGGAAAGGAAGAGGTGAGGAGAGGGGGGAAGAAAGGAAGAGGTGTGAGGAGAGGGGGAGGAAAGGAAGAGTTGAGGAGAGGGCGAGGAAAGGAGGCAGGTGAGGAGAGAGGGAGGGAAGGAGCAGGTGAGGAGAGAGGGGTGAGGAAGGAAGGAGGAGGTGAGAGAGAGGGGAGGAAAGGAGGAGGTGAGGAGAAGGGGAGGTCAGGAAGAGGTGAGGAGAGGGGGAAAGGAAGAGGTGAGAGGGGGAGGAAAGGAAGGATTGAGGAGAGGGGGAGGAAAGGAAGAGGTGAGGGGAGGTCAGGAAGAGGTGAGGAGAGAGGGGAGTTCAGGAAGAGGTGAGGAGAGGGGGAGGAAAGGAAGAGGTGAGAGGTGAGAGGGGGAGGAAAGGAGGAGGTGAGGAGAGGGGGAGGTCAGGAAGAGGTGAGGAGAGGGCGAGGAAAGGAAGAGGTGAGGAGAGGGGGGAGGTCAGGAAGAGGTGAGGAGAGGGGGAGGAAAGGAGAGGTGAGGAGAGGGGGAGGTCAGGAAGAGGTCAGAGAAGAGGGGAGGAAAGGAAGAGGTGAGAAGAGGGGAGGTCAGGAAGAGGTGAGAGAGAGGGGGAGGTGAGGAGAGGGGGAGGAGGTGAGGAGAGAGGGGAGGTCAGGAAGAGGTGAGGAGAGGTAGAGGTCAGGAAGAGGTGAGGAGAGGGGGAGGTCAGGAAGAGGTGAGGAGAGGTAGAGGTCAGGAAGAGGTGAGGAGAGGGGGAGGTCAGGAAGAGGTGAGGAGAGGTAGAGGTCAGGAAGAGGTGAGGAGAGGGGAGGTAAGGAGGAGGTGAGGAGAGGTAGAGGTCAGGAAGAGGTGAGGAGAGGGGGAGGAAAGGAGGAGGTGAGGAGAGGGGGAGGTCAGGAAGAGGTGAAGAGAGGAGGGGAGGAAAGGAAGAGGTGAGGAGAGGGGGAGGAAAGGAAGAGGTGAGGAGAAGGGGAGGTCAGGAAGAGGTGAGGAGAGGGGGAGGAAAGGAAGAGGTGAGGAGAGGGGGAGGAAAAGGAAGAGTTGAGGAGAGGGCGAGGGGAAAGGAGCAGGTGAGGAGGAGGAGGAGGAAAGAGGAGCAGGAAGAGGTGAGAGAGAGAGGGAGGGAAGGAGCAGGTGAGGAGAGAGGGACGGAAGGAAGGAGGAGGTGAGGAGAGGGGAGAGGGAGGAAAGGAGGAGGTGAGGAGAGGGGAGGTCAGGAAGAGGTGAGGAGAGGAAAGGAAGAGGTGAGAGGGGGAGGAAAGGAAGGATTGAGGAGAGGGGGGAAAGGAAAAGAGGTGAAGGGAGGTCAGGAAGAGGTGAGGAGAGGGGGAGTTCAGGAAGAGGTGAGGAGAGGGGGAGGAAAGGAAGAGGTGAGAGGGGGGAGGAAAAGGAGGAGGTGAGGAGAGGGGAGGTCAGGAAGAGGTGAGGAGAGGGGCGAGGAAAGGAAGAGGAAGAGGTGAGGAGAGGGGAGGTCAGGAAGAGGGGTGAGGAGAGGGGGAGGAAAGGAAGAGGTGAGGAGAGGGGGAGGTCAGGAAGAGGTGAGAGAGGGGGAGGAAAAAGGAAGAGGTGAGAAGAGGGGAGGTCAGGAAGAGGTGAGGAGAGGGAGGAAAGGAGGTAAGAGGTGAGGAGAGGGGGAGGTCAGGAAGAGGTGAGGAGAGGAGAGGAAAGGAAGAGGTCAGGAGGAGGAGGTGAGGGAGGAGAGGGGGAGGTCAGGAAGAGGTGAGAGAGGTAGAGGTCAGGAAGAGGTGAGGAGAGGGGGAGGTAAGGAGGAGGTGAGGAGAGGTAGAGGTCAGGGAAGAGGTGAGGAGAGGGGGAGGAAAGGAGGAGGTGAGGAGAGGGGGAGATCAGGAAGAGGTGAGGAGAAGGGGAGGTCAGGAAGAGGTGAGGAGAGGGGGAGGAAAGGAAGGGAGAGGAGAGAGGGGGGAGGAAAGGAAGAGGTGAGGGAGAAGGGGAGGTCAGAGGAAGAGGTGAGGGAGAGGGGAGGTCAGGAAGAGGTGAGGAGAGGGGGAGGAAAGGAAGAGGTGAGAGGGGGAGGAAAGGAGGAGGTGAGGAGAGGGGAGGTCAGGAAGAGGTGAGGAGAGGGCGAGGAAAGGAGGACGTGAGGAGGAGAGGGAGGGAAGGAGGAGGTGAGGAGGAGGTGAGGAGAGGGGGAGGTCAGGAAGAGGTGAGGAGAGAGGGAGGGAAGGAGGAGGTGAGGAGAGGGGAGGTCAGGAAGAGGTGAGGAGAGGGGAGGAAAGGAAGAGGTGAGGAGAGGGGGAGGAAAGGAAGAGGTGAGGAGAGGGGAGGAAAGGAAGAGGTGAGGAGAAGGGGAGGTCAGGAAGAGGTGAGGAGGAGAGGGGGGGAAAGGAGGAGGTGAGGGAGAGGGGAGGTCAGGAAGAGGTGAGAGGGGAAGGGAAGGAGGAGGTGAGGAGAGGAGGAGGTCAGGAAGAGGTGAGGAGAGGGGCGAGGAAAGGAAGAGGTGAGGAGAGGGGGAGGTCAGGAAGAGGTGAGGAGAGGGGGGGGAGGTGAGGAGAGAGGGGAGGAAACGAGGAGGTGAGGAGAGGGGGAGGTCAGGAAGAGGTGAGGAGAAGGGGAGGTCAGGAAGAGGTGGGGAGATGGGGAGGTCAGGAAGAGGTGAGGAGAGGGGGAGGAAAGGAGGAGGTGAGGAGAGGGGGAGGTCAGGGAAGAGGTGAGGGGGAGGGGAGGTGAGGAGAGAGGGAGGAAACGAGGAGGTGAGGAGAGGGGGGAGGTCAGGAAGAGGTGAGGAGAAGGGGAGGTCAGGAAGAGGTGGGGAGATGGGGAGGAAAGGAGGAGGTGAGGAGAGGGGGAGGTCAGGAAGAGGTGAGGAGAGGGGAGGAAAGGAGGAGGTAAGGAGAGGGGGAGGTCAGGAAGAGGTGAGGAGAGGGGAGGTCAGGAAGAGGTGAGGAGAGGGGGGAGGAAAGGAGGAGGTGGAGGAGAGGGGGAGGTCAGGAAGAGGTGAGGAGAAGGGGAGGTCAGGAAGAGGTGAGGAGAGAGGGGGAGGAAAGGAAGAGGTGAGGAGAGGGGAGGAGGAAAGGTGAAGAGGAGGTGTGGAGAGGGGAGGTCAGGAAGAGGTGAGGAGAGGGGGAGGAAAGGAGGAGGTGAGGAGAGGGGGAGGTCAGGAAGAGGTGAGGAGAGGGGAGGAAAGGATGAGGAGGGGTGAGGAGAGGAAGAAGAAAGGAATAGGAGAGGGGAGGAGGGGGAGGAAAGGAGGAGGTGAGGAGAGGGGGAGGAAAGGAGAGGAGGAGAGGAGAGGGGGAGGAAAGGAGGAGGTGAGGAAAGGAGGAGGAGAGGAGAGGTAGAGGTCAGGAAGAGGTGAGGAGAGGGGGAGGTAAGGGAGGAGGTGAGGAGAGGTAGAGGTCAGGAAGAGGTGAGGAGAGGGGGAGGAAAGGAGGAGGTGAGGAGAGGGGGAGGTCAGGAAGAGGTGAGGAGAGGGGGAGGAAAGGAAGAGGTGAGGAGAGGGGGAGGAAAGGAAGAGGTGAGGAGAAGGGAGGTCAGGAAGAGGTGAGGAGAGGGGGAGGAAAGGAAGAGGTGAGGAGGGGAGAAAAGGGGGGAGGAAAGGTCAGGAAGAGTTGAGGAGAGGGGTGAGGAAAGGAGCAGGGTGAGGTGAGAGAGGGAGGAAAGAGCAGGTGAGGAGAGAGGGAGGGAAGGAGGTCAGGAAGAGGAGAGAGGGGGAGGAAAGGAGGAGGAGGTGAGGAGGGTGAGGAGGGGAGGGAAGGGAGGAGGTGAGGAGAGGGGAGGTCAGGAAGAGGTGAGGAGGGGGAGAGGGGGGAAAGGAAAAGAGGAGAGAGGGGGAGGTCAGGAAGGATTGAGGAGAGGAGGGGGAGAAAGGAAGAGGTGAGGGAGGTCAGGAAGAGGTGAGGAGAGGGGGGAGGTCAAGAGGGGAGGTCAGGAGGAGAGGGAGGGAAGGAGGAGGTGAGGAGAGGGGGAGGAAAGGAAGAGGTGAGGAGAGGGGAGGAAAGGAAGAGGTGAGGAGAGGGGGAGGAAAGGAAGAGGTGAGGAGAAGGGGAGGTCAGGAAGAGGTGAGGAGAGGGGGGGAAAGGAGGAGGTGAGGAGAGGGAGGGGGGAGGTCAGGAAGAGGTGAGAGGGGGAGGAAAGGAGGAGGTCAGGAAGAGGTGAGAGAGGGGAGGTCAGGAAGAGGTGAGGAGAGGGGAGAAAGGAAAGGAGAGGTGAGGAGTGAGGGGGAGGTCAGGAAGAGGTGAGGAGGGGGAGGTGAGGAGAGAGGGAGGAGGAAAGGAGGAGGTGAGAGAGAGGGGAGGTCAGGAAGAGGTGAGGAGAAGGGGAGGTCAGGAAGAGGTGGGGAGATGGGGAGGTCAGGAAGAGGTGAGGAGAGGTGAGGAGGGGAGGAAAGGAGGAGGAGGAGGAGGGGGGAGGTCAGGAAGAGGTGAGAGGAAAGGAGGGAGGAGGGAGGAAAGGAGGAGGAGGAGGAGGGGGAGGAGGGGGAGGTCAGGAAGAGAGGTCAGGAAGAGGAGAAGGGAGGTCAGGAAGAGGTGGGGAGATGGGGAGGAAGAGGAGGAGGTGAGGAGAGGGGGAGGTCAGGAAGAGGGAGGAGAGGGGGAGGAAAGGAGGAGGGAGGAGAGAGGGGGGAGGTCAGGAAGAGGTGAGGAGAGGGGAGGTCAGGAAGAGGTGAGGAGAGGGGAGGAAAGGAGGAGGTGTGGAGAGGGGGAGGTCAGGAAGAGGTGAGGAGAAGGGAGGTCAGGAAGAGGTGAGGAGAGGGGGAGGAAAGGAAGAGGTGAGGAGAGGGGAGGAAAGGAAGAGGTGAGGAGAGGGGGAGGTCAGGAAGAGGTGAGGAGAGAGGGAGGAAAGGAGGAGGTGAGGAGAGGGGGAGGTCAGGAAGAGGTGAGGAGAGGGGGAGGAAAGGATGAGTGAGGAGAGAGGAAGAAGAGGGGTGAGGAAAGGGGAGGTAAGGAAGAGGTGAGGAGAGGGGGAGGAAAGGAAGGAGGTGAGGAGGGGAGGAAAGGAGGGGTGAGGAGAGGAGGGGTCAGGAAGAGGTGAGAGGAGGAGGAAGAGGAGGAGGAGGAGGAAAGGAGGAGGTGAGGAGAGGGAGGAAGAGGAGGAGGAGAGGAGGTCAGGAAGAGGTGAGGAGAGGGGAGGAAAGGAGGAGGTGAGGAGAGGTAGAGGAGGTCAGGAAGAGGTGAGGAGAGAGGGGAGGAAAGGGAGGAGGAAAGGAGGGAAGAGGGGGAGGTCAGGAAGAGGTGAGGAGAGGGGAGGAAAGGAAGAGGTGAGGGAGAGGGGGAGGAAAGGAAGAGGTGAGGGAGAGGGGAGGTCAGGAAGAGGTGAGGAGAGGGGGAGGAAAGGAAGAGGTGAGGAGAGGGGGAGGAAAGGAAGAGGTGGGAGGAGAGGGGGAGGAAAGGAGGAGGTGAGGAGAGGGAGGAAGAAGTAGCAGGTGAGGAGGAGGGAGGGAAGGAGAGGTGAGGAGAGAGGGGAGGAAGGAGGAAAGGAGGGGAGGGGAGGAAAGGAAGGGGGAGGATGGGGAGGAGGGAGGAGAGGGGGAGGAAAGGAAGAGGAGGAGAGGGGAGGAAAGGAAGAGGTGAGGAGAGGAGAAGGGGAGGTCAGGAAGAGGTGAGGAGAGGGGAGGAAGAGGTGAGGGAGGGGAGGAGAGGAGGAGGAAAGGAAGAGGTCAGGAGAGGTGAGGGGGGAGGAAAGGAAGGATTGAGGAGAGGGGGGGAGGAAGAGGTGAGGAGAAGGGAGGTCAGGAAGAGGTGAGGAGAGGGGGAGGTCAGGAAGAGGTGAGGAGAGGGGGGAGGAGGGAGGAGGGAGGAGGAGGAGAGGGGAGGAAAGAGGGGGAGGAAAGGAAGAGGTGAGGAGAGGGGAGGTCAGGAAGAGGTGAGGAGAGGGGGAGGGAAAGGAAGAGGTGAGGAGGAAAGGTGAGGGGAGGTGAGGAGGGGGGGAAAGAGGAAGAGGTGAGGAGGGGGGGGAAAGGAGGAGGTGAGGAGAGGGGGAGGTCAGGAAGAGGTGAGGAGAGGGGAGGTCAGGGGAAGGAGGAGGTGAAGGAGGAGGAGGAGGTCAGGAAGAGGTGAGAGAGGGGGAGAAAGGAAGAGGTGAGGAAAGGAAAAGAGGTGAGGAGAGGGGGAGGTCAGGAAGAGGTGAGGGGAAAGCGGGAGGTGAGGAGAGAGGGGAGGAAAGGGGAGGAGGTGAGGAGAGGGGGAGGTCAGGAGAGAGGTGAGGAGGGGGAGGTCAGGAAGAGGTGGGGAGATGGGGAGGTCAGGAAGAGGTGAGGAGAGGGGGAGGAAAGGAGGAGGTGAGGAGAGGGGGAGGTCAGGAAGAGGTGAGGAGAGGGGAAGGAGGTGGAGAGAGGGAGGAAACGAGGAGGTGAGGAGAGGGGAGGTCAGGAAGAGGTGAGGAGAAGGGGAGGTCAGGAAGAGGTGGGGAGATGGGGAGGAAAGGAGGAGGTGAGGAGAGGGGGAGGTCAGGAAGAGGTGAGGAGAGAGGGGGAGGAAAGGAGGAGGTATGAGGAGAGGGGGAGGTCAGGAAGAGGTGAGGAGAGGGGGAGGTCAGGAAGAGGTGAGGAGAGGGGGGGAGGAAAGGAGGAGGTGAGGAGAGGTCAGGGGAGGTCAGGAAGAGGGAGAAGGTGAGAAGGGGAGGTCAGGAAGAGGTGAGAGGAGAGGGGGAGGAAAGGAAGAGGTGAGGAGAGGGGGAGGTCAGGAAGAGGTGAGGAGAGGGGGAGGAAAGGAGGAGGTGAGGAGGGGGAGGTCAGGAAGAGGTGAGGAGAGGGGGAGGAAAGGAGAGGTGAGGAGAGGAAGAAGAAAGGAATAGGTGAGGAGAGGGGGGAGGAAAGGAGGAGGTGAGGAGAGGGGAGGAAAGGAGGAGGGAGAGAGGGGAGGAAAGGGAGGAGAGTGGGGAGAGGGGGAGGAAAGGAGGAGGAGGGGGAGGAGAGGGAGGAAAGGAGGAGGTGAGGAGAGGGGGAGGAAAGGAGGAGGTGAGGAGAGGGGGGAGGAAAGGGGGAGGAAAGGAGGGAGGAAGAAGAAAGGAATAGGTGAGGAGAGGGGGAGGAAAGGAGGAGGTGAGGAGAGGAAGAAGAAAGGAATAGGTGGGGGAGGAAAGGAGGAGAGGGGGAGGAAAGGAATGAGGAGAGGGGGAGGAAAGGAGGAGGAGAGGAAGAGGAGGAAATGAAGAGGTGAGGAGAGGGGGAGGAAGGAGGAGGTGAGGAGAGGGGGAGGAGGGGAGGTGAGGAGAGGGGGAGGTGGGGGGGAAAGGGGGTGAGAGGAGGAAGAGGTGAGGAGAGAGGGGGGAGGTCAGGAAGAGGTGAGGAGAGGGGGAGGAAAGGAAGAGGTGAGGAGAGGAGGGGAGGTCAGGAGGGAGGTGAGAAGAGGGGTAGGTCAGGAAGAGGTGAGGAGAGGGGGAGGTCAGGAAAAGGTGGGAGAGGGGACAGGAAGAGGTGAGGAGAGAGGGGGAGGTCAGACAGAGGTGAGAGAGAGGGAGGAAAGGGGGAGGTCAGGAAGAGGTGAGGGAGGAGGTGAGGAGAGGGGGAGGTCAGGAAGAGGGGGAGGAAAGGAGGAGGTGAGGAGAGGGGGAGGTCAGGAAGAGGTGAGGAGAGGGGGAGGTGAGGAGAGGGGGAGGTCAGGAAGAGGGGGAGGTCAGGAAGAGGGGGAGGAAAGGAGGAGGTGAGGAGAGGGGGAGGTCAGGAAGAGGTGAGGAGTGGGGGAGGTGAGGAGAGGGGGAGGTCAGGAAGAGGTGAGGAGAGGAGTAAGGGGCCTTCGACTGTCTCTGCCAGCTCCTCTACTGGGGGACGGTACGGAGAGGGGTGAGAGGAGGTAGAACAGAAAGCAGGAAGAGGGATGGAAGTGAAGAGGATCAGATTTTTTCTCTCTCTGTTCATAGGAAGTGGATGACTGTATCATCAGGCAGACCAACACACACTTCCAGTACAGCTATGAGTACCTGGGTAACTCTGGACGACTGGTCATCACCCCACTCACTGACAGGTAAACACTAGCTATTCCCTGTATCAGTGGTTTTCATCCTCTCCTCTGGGACGATTCACAATTCTGCTGCAGCCTTGAACTATCTCCCCTGATTTCCCCAAATTAAATCAAATTTGATTTGTCACATGCGCTGAATACAGCAGGTGTAGACCTCACTGTGAAATGCTTACTGACAAGCCCTTAACCAACAATGCAGAGTTTTTCGTTAAAGTAAGTAAGACAATATTTGCAAGAAAGGATATAAAAATGTAATAATTAAGGCCTGGATGATTAGTTGACAAGTTGAATCAGGTGTGCGAGCTCTGGAAGAGAGCAAATATATGAAACGCCTGGGGTTTATATTATATTATAAACGGGGTGGTTTGTGTGCTTAATGCTGATTGGCTGACAGCTGTGGTATACCAGACCGTATACCATGGGTATGACAAACATGTATTTTTACTGCTCCAGTTACATTGGTAACCCGTTCATAATCGCAACAAGTCACCTCGGGGGTTTGTGCGTTGCGTCGTGCATAAGAACAGGCCTTAGCCGTGGTATATTGGCCATAAACCACACCTCCTCTGGCCTTATTGCTTAAGTCCACTATATTTCAGTTGTCTCTGCCAAATTCCAGCACCTTGAAGAAGCTGCAATGCTCAGCGCCCCTATCTCTCTCCCTCTCTCATCTTCCAGGTGTTATATGACCCTGACCACAGCCCTCCACCTCCACCGGGGGGGCTCTCCTAAAGGCCCAGCAGGGACAGGGAAGACTGAGACGGTCAAGGACCTGGGCAAGGCTATGGGCATGTACGTCATCGTGGTCAACTGCTCCGATGGAATGGACTTCAAGTCCATGGGACGTATGTACTCTGGACTGGCTCAGGTAATGGACCGTGAAGAAACAGATGCACCCTTATGTTATTAGGATGGTTTCCCGGAGCCTAGTCCTAAGACTAAGACTAGACTAAGAATCCTGTCCGTTTTAGGTGCTTCTGAGTGAAGAACTAGGCTTAATCTGTGTCTGAAAAACAGCCAGCGTACCTCATCTTAGGTTTTGCATATCCATTGAAAGTCTTGAATGGGTTATGCACTTAAGTCAGTGTTGTACAGGCAACACAATCTACCTTTCAGGTAACACAAAAGTTATACATAGCACTGTTGAAAATAACGCCCTGCTAAAATCATTTGTGTGTGTCTCTAGACGGGTGCGTGGGGCTGTTTTGATGAGTTTAACCGTATCAACATTGAGGTGTTGTCAGTGGTGGCTCAGCAGATCCTGTCCATTCTGTCTGCTCTGTCTGCTGGAGTCACCAGCTTCATCTTCGAAGGACGAGAGATCCGCCTGGTCTGGTCCTGTGGCATCTTCATCACCATGAACCCTGGTACAGTCATTTCACATATCTGTGCATACATGAAACTATAGTTTTGAGAAATGTCTCAATTGATATCCATTCAGGAATGAGGATTTACATTTGAGTCATCTAGAAGATGCTCTTATCCAGAGGGACTTACAGTTAGTGCATTCATGTTAAAATAGCTAGATGGGACAACCACATTTCTCAGTCATAGTAAGTACATTTTTTCCTCAATAAAGTAGCTATCAGAACTAGTATGGGGGAAAGAGTCAAGTGTGAGTGTTAGTTCACTAAAGCCTAGCTTACTTCAAGTTAGAATCACTGTCACATTTCTAAAATGGATTTAGTGTGTGTTCGATAGAAGGGGAAAGAGCGGGGAAGAAAGAGTGAAAGGGGAGACAGAGAGAGGGGGGAGACAGAGAGAGGGGGGAGAGAGAGAGATCATGTGTTAATAAGAGTTCTCTCCATCTCCAGGCTATGCCGGTCGTACAGAGCTGCCTGACAACTTGAAGTCCATGTTCAGGCCTATCTCCATGGTGGTACCAGACTCCACCCTCATCGCTGAGATCACCCTGTTCGGAGAGGGATTCAACAACTGCAAGGTAATACAAGTACAGAGGGAGGAATGGCGGGAGGGAGGAATGGAGGGAAGGAGGAATGGAGGGAGGGAGGAATGGATGGAGGGAGGAATGGAGGGAGGGAGGAATGGATGGAGGGAGGAATGGAGGGAAGGAGGAATGGAGGGAAGGAGGAATGGAGGGAGGGAGGAATGGAGGGAAGGAGGAATGGAGGGAGGAATGGAGGGAGGGATGGAGGAATGGAGGGAGGAATGGAGGGAGGGAAGGAGGAATGGAGGGAGGAATGGAGGGAGGGATGGAGGGAGGAAAGGAGGGAGGAATGGAGGGAGGGAGGAATGGAGGGAGGATTGGAGGGAGGAATGGAGGGAGGGAGGATTGGAGGGAGGGAGGAATGGAGGGAGGATTGGAGGGAGGAATGGAGGGAAGGAGGAATGGAGGGAGGAATGGAGGGAGGGAGGGAGGAATGGAGGGAGGGATGGAGGGAGGAAAGGAGGGAGGAATGGAGGGAGGGAGGAATGGAGGGAGGATTGGAGGGAGGAATGGAGGGAGGATTGGAGGGAGGGAGGAAAGGAGGGAGGAATGGAGGGAGGATTGGAGGGAGGGAGGAATGGAGGGAGGATTGGAGGGAGGGAGGAAAGGAGGGAGGAATGGAGGGGGAGGGAGGGAGAATGGAAGGGAGGAATGGAGTGAGGAATGGAGGGAGGGAGGAATGGAGGGAGGAATGGAGGGAATGGAGGGAGGGAGGAATGGAGGGAAGGAGGAATGGAGAGGATGGAGGAGGAATGGAGGGAGGGAGGAATGGAGGGAGGGGAGGAAGGAGGAATGGAGGGAGGAATGGAGGGAGGGAGGAATGGAGGGAGGGAGGAATGGAGGGAAGGAGGAATGGAGGGAGGAATGGAGGGAGGATGGATGGAGGGAGGAAAGGATGGAGGGGGATGGAAGGAGGGGAGGGAGGAATGGAGGGAAGGAGGAATGGAGGGAGGAGGAATGGAATGGGGAGGGAGGAATGGAGGGAGGAATGGATGGATGGAGGGAGGAATGGAGGGAGGATTGGAGGGAGGGAGGAAAGGAGGAATGGAGGGAGGGAGGAAAGGAGGGAGGAATGGCGGGAGGGAGGAATGGAGGGAGGGAGGGAGGGATGGAGGGAGGGAGAGAGGGTGGGAGGGAGGAATGGGGGGGTGGAGGGAGGGAGGAAAGGAGGGAGGAATGGAGGGAGGGAGGGAGGAATGGAGGAAGGAAGGAATGGAGGGAGGGAGGAATGGAAGGAGGAATGGAGGGGGATGGAGGGAGGGAGGGAGGAATGGAGGGAGGGAGGAATGGAAGAATGGGTGAGGGAGGGAGGAAAAGAGGGAGGGAGGAAAGGAGGGAGGGAGGGGGAATGGAGGGAGGGAGGGAGGAAAGGAGGGAGGGAGGAAAGGATGAAGGGAGGGAGGGAGGGAGGATGGGGAGGGAGGGAGGAATGGAGGGAAGGAGGAATGGAGGGAGGGAGGAATGGATGGAGGGAGGAATGGAGGGAGGGAGGAATGGATGGAGGGAGGAAGGGAGGGGAAGGAGGAATGGAGGGAAGGAGGAATGGAGGGAGGGAGGAATGGAGGGAAGGAGGAATGGAGGGAGGAATGGAGGGAGGGATGGAGGAATGGAGGGAGGAATGGAGGGAGGGAGGAATGGAGGGAAGGAGGAATGGAGGGAGGAATGGAGGGAGGGATGGAGGGAGGAAAGGAGGGAGGAATGGAGGGAGGGAGGAATGGAGGGAGGATTGGAGGGAGGAATGGAGGGAGGGAGGATTGGAGGGAGGGAGGAATGGAGGGAGGATTGGAGGGAGGAATGGAGGGAAGGAGGAATGGAGGGAGGAATGGAGGGAGGGAGGGAGGAATGGAGGGAGGGATGGAGGGAGGAATGGAGGGAGGAAGGAAGGGAGGAATGGAGGGAGGATTGGAGGGAGGAATGGAGGGAGGATTGGAGGGAGGGAGGAAAGGAGGGAGGAATGGAGGGAGGATTGGAGGGAGGGAGGAATGGAGGGAGGATTGGAGGGAGGGAGGAAAGGAGGGAGGAATGGAGGGAGGGAGGAAGGAGGAATGGAGTGAGGAATGGAGGGATGGGGAGGAATGGAGGGAAGGAGGAATGGAGGGAAGGGAGGAATGGAGGGAAGGAGGAGGAATGGAGGGAGGGAGGGGGAGGAATGGAGGGAGGGAGGAATGGAGGGAGGAGGAATGGAGGGAGGGAGGAATGGAGGGAAGGAGGAATGGAGGGATGGAATGGAGGGGGAAAGGATGGAGGGAGGAAAGGAGGGAGGGAGGAAAGGAGGGAGGGAGGAATGGAGGGAAGGAGGAATGGAGGGAGGAATGGAGGGAGGGAGGAATGGAGGGAGGAATGGATGGATGGAGGGAGGAATGGAGGGAGGATTGGAGGGAGGGAGGAAAGGAGGAATGGAGGGAGGGAGGAAAGGAGGGAGGAATGGCGGGAGGGAGGAATGGAGGGAGGGAGGGAGGGATGGAGGGAGGGAGAGAGGGTGGGAGGGAGGAATGGGGGTGGAGGGAGGGAGGAAAGGAGGGAGGAATGGAGGGAGGGAGGGAGGAATGGAGGAAGGAAGGAATGGAGGGAGGGAGGAATGGAAGGAGGAATGGAGGGGGATGGAGGGAGGGAGGGAGGAATGGAGGGAGGGAGGAATGGAAGAATGGGTGAGGGAGGGAGGAAAAGAGGGAGGGAGGAAAGGAGGGAGGGAGGGGGGAATGGAGGGAGGGAGGGAGGAAAGGAGGGAGGGAGGAAAGGATGAAGGGAGGGAGGGAGGGACAGAGACCTTTATGTTCAAGGTAATAACACTACGTAAATGACAAGGGACAGGATTTTTTCTTGAACAAAAAATTCTAGACCTTAGTGTTGCTTCTTAATGCCTGAAGAGTATTTCCTGACCATAGGGCCTAGAGTTTGTCCTGCTTAGCTCACAGGAAGCCCTGGAAAAACTCCTGGCCCTAACTATGATACTACAAGGCAGTACTGTAATATCTCCTATTTCACTGTGTCTGAAAAACCTACTTGCCCACTGTGTCTGTTGAATGAACAAGATATTCATATTCCATATAAGTTTGTCAGTTTAATGAATTGCACTGGTGGTAGGTATATATTCAACACTGTTCGCTCGCAATGCGTGGTGGCTTCTAAAGAATATGTTGTAGAATTATCACTGGCGGGTTAATGAAATATAGACGTTTCTTTTATGTTGAGAGCGAAGCAATCATCAGATGAGATTGAGTTCCCATGGCACTGAAGGATAGATATAGATGCATATCATCAAATCAATCTGGTGGATATTGCATTTACTGTCTCCGCTACGCTGCGTCTCACAAATCTGATGTTACAGGATATGGATTTGACTTTACGTGACGATGACACACAGATATGAATTAGGAACGAGCGCACCAGTGTTTCTGCTGCATTCTTTTAGCTGTGGCGCTGTGCCACGGGAAAATACATTTTTTGAACACCTACTAGGGTTGTCAAAACGATTACAACAATTCATTGAGTTAATTGCATGGTTTTCTGTGCGATTAACTCGATGAATGCCATTTTTTTTTAAATTGTTCCCTAAATAAAGATGTTTACATACAAATAATAACGTCGCACTATGTTGTAGGTATAACATCTTTTGATTTTCGGGAAGAAATCAGAAAATAAACTGTATTCTAAGACAATAACAACAGATCAGCCATGTCAGAGTTCATGTCAAATATCATACAGCTTTTAGATCTAGCCGAGGCTCCTGATCCATGTTCCTTGACATGAACGAATGTAGCCATCCAGGCTGTATCACATCCGGCCGTGATTGGGAGTGTCAAAGGGCGGCTCACATTTGGCCCAGTGTTGGCCAGGGTAGGCCATCATTGTAAATAAGAATTTGTTTTTAACTGGCTTGCCTAGTAAAATAAAGGTAAAATAAATAAAATAAATAAATAATATATATATATATATATTGTCAGCTGCTACTTGAAGAATTGGGATCATTCAAGACCCACCACCTGGATTCGGGTTCTATGTAGCAAATTTTGAAATTGTGTTTTTTACATCGGATAAAAGTAGAGACAGAGCTAGAAAATGGTACACTATACAGTATATACAAAAGTATGTGGACACCCGTTCAAATTAGTGTATTTGGCTATTTCAGCCACACCCGTTGCTGGCAGGTGTATAAAATTGAGCACACCGCCATGCAATCTCCATAGACAAACATTAGCAGTAGAGTGGCCCTACTGAAACTGAAGAGCTCAGTGACGTTCAACGTGGCAACGTCATAGGATGCCACCTTTCCAACAGTCAGTTTGTCAAATGTTTGCCCTGCTAGGGCTGCCCTGGTCAATTGTAAGTGATGTTATTGTGAAGTGGAAACGTCTAGGAGCAACAACAGCTTAGCCACGAAGTGGTAGGCCACACAAGCGTCCGAGTACTGAAGCGTGTAGCGCGTAAAAATGGTCTGTTCTCGGGTGCAACACTCACTACCAAGTTCCAAACTGCCTCTGGAAGCAATGTCAGCACAAGAACAGTTCGTCAGGAGCTTCATGAAATGCGTTTCCATGGCTGAGCAGCCGCACACAAGCCTAAGATCACCATGCGCAATGCCAAATGTCAGCTGGAGTGGTGTAAAGCTCACCACTATTGGACTCTGGAGTATTGGAAAGGCATTCTGTGGAGTGATGAATCGCGCTTCACTATCTGGAAGTCCGATGGACGAATCTTGGTTTGGTGGATACCAGGAGAACGCTACCTGCCCCAATGCATAGTGCCAACTGGTTCAGGCAAAGGCCCCTTAGTTCCAGTGAAGGGAAATCTTAACGCTACAGCATACAATGACATTCTAGACCAGGTATTCCAGACCAGACCAGATTTGTTTTTTTGGGGGAGTTATTTTCTGTTTAGCTGTTTTGTTGCCTGACAGAACTGTGCGCTTTCGTTTTTTCTACTTTGTTATTTTGTTGCGGTGTTCAGTTTATTAAAAATCATGAACGCCTACCACGCTGAACCTTGGTCTCATTCCCACGAGAGGCGCAACACATCTAGTGTTCAGGGAAATAACAACACAATGTCAAATACAGGTAGCCTAGTCAAATAATTAACATCCAATCACATTAACCGTTACTCTCTCGCGGGAATTCCACTAACGGTCCATATGTAGCTAAACGTAGCTGCTGCACATTCTGTTTGCTCGAAAATGTATAAATGGTTAAAAAAGTAAGGCCTGCGTCCATAGAGACACATACCAACTCTACTGGTAGTACTGCTACTACCAGCAGTACTACACCTGCACCTGTCAATGACAAGTTGTTCTGCTTCCACGAGCACATCCAATGCTAGCATCAGTCTCCATTTGTTGTTAGCCCAGCTAGCATGGACACTGACAGTTGTGAATCTGATGCACTTATATTGGGAGTAGTGCCTTTCCTCAGCCACAGTGTGTTATATGTGCAAAAGTACTATCTCACAATTCAATGACACTCTTGTGCAGACATTTAGTTTCTTATTTGGGTTTTTGTTGTTTTTGTAACCCCTTTTTCTCCCCAATTTTGTGATATCCAATTGGAAGTTACAGTCATGTCTCATCACTGCACTCCCATACGGACTCGGGAGAGTCGAAGGTCGAGAGCCGTGCGTCCTCCGAAACACAACCCAACCAAGCCACACTGCTTCTTGACACAATGCCCACTTAACCCGGAAGCCAGCCGCACCAATGTGTCAGAGGAAACACCGTACACTTGGTGACCGTGTCAGCGTACACTGTGCCCGGCCCGCCACAGGAGTTGCTAGTTCGCGATGGCACAAGGACATCCCTGCCGGCCAAACCCTCCCTAACCCGGGCGACGCTGGGCCCATTTGGCGCCACCCCATGGGTCTCCCGGTCGCGGCCAGCTGCGACACCCTGGACTCAAACCAGGATCACTAGTGATGCAGTGTCTGAGACCACCGCACTACTCGGGAGGCCTTCCACAGGAGTTTTATGAGTGAGTATTAAGACTACTTTCGGGTAGTAAGACATGTATAAAAGCAACAGATACCAGTAATAAGAAGGAGTTAAGAAGCGTCTTATATGGTGAGCTCCCGAGTGGCTAGGACAGGCAAGCCCCATACTATTGTGCAGAACTTAATTCTTCCTGCTGCCACGGATATGGCTGGGACAATGCTGGGGGAAAAAGTCCCAAAAAACTACACAGATAATGCCTTCATCAAACAACACTGTTTCATGAGGCATCAGTGACATGGCAGGAGATGTTTTGAAACAATTACTGCTTCGCATACAAGCCGGTGAATTCTATGCATTACAGCTGGATGAGTCAACAGACGTGGCGGGCCTGGCACAGCTCCTGGTATATGTCCGTTACGTTTATGGGGGGGTCAATTAAGGAAGACATCCTCTTCTGCACACCACTGGAAACCAGGCCAACATGAGAGGATATTTTTAAAGTACTGGGTGACAAGTTTCTCACACGACTGGCCTATCTGGGTGATGATTTTTCTCGCCTGAATGATCTGAATCTAGGATTACAGGGACTCTCCACAACTATATTCAATGTGCGGGACAAAATTGAGGCTATGATTAAGAAGTTGGAGCTCTTCTCTGTCTGCATTAACAAGGACAACACACAGGTCTTTCCATCATTGTATGATTATTTGTGTGCAAATGAACTCAAACTTACGGACAATGTCAAATGTGGTATAGTGAAGCACCTGAGTGAGTTGGGTGCACAATTACGCAGGTACTTTCCCGAAACGGATGACACAAACAACTGGATTCGTTATCCCTTTCATGCCCTGCCTCCAGTCCACTTGCCGATATCTGAACAAGAGAGCCTCATTGAAATTGCAACAAGCGGTTCTGTGAAAATGTTATTTAATCAGAAGCCACTGCCAGATTTCTGGATTGGGCTGCGCTCAGAGTATCCTACCTTGGCAAATCGACCTGTTAAGACACTGATGCCTTTTGCAACCACGTACCTATGTGAGAGTGGATTCTCAGCCCTCACTAGCATGAAAACTAAATACAGCCACCGACTGCAGGTAGCTAAAGCTAACCAAATAGGTTCAATGTTAGCTAGCTAGCTAACATTAGGCTATAACTAGCATTTAAAATGGCTTTCTGGGATACAAATAATATTACTACACAGATCATTCACTTAACATTAGCTAGCTAGCTAACAGTACGCTTTAACTTGCAATGAAAACGATTTTCTAACAACATAAGAAAGTGTAGCTAGACTGGTATACATGATAAATGATTCTAACTCTCTGTCATGGATGCCATGGTTGCCCTTAGTTTGAAGATGTTTTATACAACAGCCTTCTATGTTCTGTTTTTGACCCCCCTCAGCATTTGCATAATCTCTTTGCTTCCACCAGGCATTCCACTGATTTTAAAACTCTGTCAACTTCTTCTGTGACAACAACACTGTTGATCGCCGTTTCTTCCCCATCACTGTCATCAGAAGACTCTACAATGTCTGGTTCAATTCAAATGTTTCTACCTAAATCAGGGATTTCCTCATCGACTGATTCATTTTCAGAGTCCGAGCGAGTCAGCATGCCACGATCGTCCTCCAGAAAGTAGTCCATCACAGCGTTTTCCCGCTGATCTGTGTCGATAGCGCCTGTTAAATTCAGGGCAACAATGTTGAGAGCAGTAGCAACACCTTTTGAAGTTCTTCATGATACCTTTCAAAAAAAGCTGCAGTAGAAAGGATGATCTACACATACTGAGCAGCTCATGTTATAGACAGAAGCACGCTACATGGCAGACCAATCAAAACTCATCTCTCGGCATGTCCAGCCTATCCATTATCTCAGCCAATCATGGCTAGCGGGAAGGTTCCTGTGTTTTTCCGTGGCTACACCAACTAGGCTCGTAATTGAACAATTTTATTGGTGTTTACCGATGGCATAACACTTGTTAATAAGGCACATGAAAGTTCAGAAGGCATTTCTGCCAAAAAAAAACGCATTAAAAACATTTATAATGTTCAAATGCCTCTCCTGTGAAATAGTGATGTGCGACAAATGCCTAGCTTCCTGAAAAGGGTCACATTTGCTTAAATCTTAGCTAAATGGAATGGATGTCCTGTTCTGAATAAAATCATTGTGGGAAATTAGACTTGAACCAAGAGGCATTCAGCCATGGCATTGTAAACATTCTCGTTTGGTTAGCTAGCTAATGTTAGCATAACTAGCTAGCCACTGTTATCTTGCTATCGAAAGAAACAACTGGGAATGTGTTTATGATTGAACCTCCTGTATGTTTTCCTTCAAAATGGTTGCTCAAAGCTGTGCACGTAGTGGATGTTCAAGCGCCACAAGAGAGACAGACGGCTGTACAGCGGCTGCTAGCGGCACAGACTAAGAGCGCACACGCACATTGAGTGTTGCGCTTGAAAGGGGTGCGTGTTGTGGTGTTGCGCTTAAATTTTATAAAAAAATTTAAAAAATTCCCCCAAATTTTGTGGTATCCAATTGTTTAGTAGCTACTATCTTGTCTCATCGTCACAACTCCCGTACGGGCTCGGGAGAGACGAAGG